>NC_060273.1:87368322-87645554 GCF_021613505.1 Equus quagga
TGATAATCTCTACAGTTCTGCCACAGCAAATGGCTTTTCCTTTCCAGTTCCAGGAGGCCTCTTAGCAAGGCTCTCACCCTCACCACTTTCCTCCATGGAGTGGAGAGAAGAAAAGGAACTAGTGCCAAATAAAATGTAAGCCTTGGAAAAGAAAATGTTAAATCAGAGGGCCATAATCCTTTGAATACTGACTGGACCTAATGTCCTCCATTAGTCAACGGCTCCCAGTCTTTCTCTTCACTTCTTCTCAACTCCTGTCTTGCCCCCAACAGTGAACAGGTGTCCAGTATGGTTGTGGATGTGTTTAAATTCCAGACAGCTGTCAGAATGTAATTCCCTAGAGAAGTGTTCTGACAACTTTGAAGTAGGACATGAAAAAAGCTATGAGATAAAAGATGAGGAACGGGGTGGGGGGCAAACACGGAGGAGACTCAGCAGTGAGCAGATTGGTTATCTTCCAATCTCCTAAAAGACACCACGTGGTGGGCTTATTTTGGAAAACAGAAAGAAGTAAAACCAGTGGGAAGAGTTACAAGGAGACAGAGTTTCATATAGAATTCGGAAGAAACTTAGAACCATCTAGAAGGAGAAGGCTATTAATCCATCTAATTAGCCTCCAGATTCACTGACTGCCCTGGAGATGTTCCATGGGAGGTAAACGGTGCAGACTTCTGGGTGGTGCGGACTAGGCCGAAGTTCAGGGGGAGCATTTGGGAAGGGGATGTGGTGCATGCAGCTCAGCCTGATCTGTGGGGGAAGCAGGAGGAGTGGCAGGGGGAGCGGAGAGCTGGGGCAGGAAGGACGCTTACCAGGCCACCTCCGCAGGTGCTGAACGAGGCCAGCGAGCCGGGGTGCCGCAGCACGGCCCCGGTGTAGAAGCAGGCGGCGTCGGGTGGCGCGGGCGGGCGCGGGGCGGCGGCTGCGCGCGTGGGGCCGGGGCCCGGGCTCGGCCGCTGCTCCACCGCGAAGCGCGGCGCCAGGAAGCGGCCGTCTCTCCGGAGCAGCAGGTACAGGTCCCGGGAGAAGGCCGGGATCCGCAGCAGGACCTCGTCGCCGTCCGGCTCGGCTGGCTGGGCCGGGGGCGGAGACGGGGGCGGCTGTGGGGGTGGCGGCGGCTGCCACGAGGCCGGGGCGCCCGGGGACAGCGCGGCCGCCCCGCTGGATCCCCGCGGCAGCTCCTGCGACTCGAGCTCCTCGTCCTCCTCGCCCCCCGGCGGCGGCGGCGGCGGCGGCGGCGGGGGCCGGGGCCGGGGCCGGGGCCGGGGCTCGGACCGGCCTTCCGTGGGCTCCTCCGGCGGCGCCGGGGCCACCGAGCGCACCTCGCGTGAGCTGCCGGCCGCCTGCGCCCGGGCGCCTCCGCCGCCCACAGCGCCGCGCGCCCAGCCCGGGTCGGCGCTGCCCCCACTGCCCCCGGCCGCGTCCACCGGCTCCCGGCGCCAGAGTGCAGGAAACACGACTTCCCACTCCTCGCGGTCGGGGGCGAACTGCAGCCCTGCGGGCGGGGCAGACAGAGAAGTGCGGGCTTAAAGTGCCGCGGTTCCAGTAGCACAAGCATTCCCAGGCTCACACTCCGCACAGCCTCAAGGCTCTCGCGTTAATGCGTTGGAGACCACCCGTCTAGCCCCTGAGACTCTTGCAACCCCTGGAGCCTTGCTATCAGATTACAGACCCCAGCATTTTCAAAATAAAAGTACGAATATATGGGGATGGGGGGGGCAGGAAAGTTTGATGACAGCACTTAGTTGTTGAAAGGAAAACCGGTGCAAAGGCTCCAGCGCAATTAAATTCTTTGAAGTCTATGCCAGAGCAAAGCATCGCTATCAATTTATGTACTTCCCAGTTTTCCTCCAGGTGCTGTAAATGTAACTTTGCAAATATTACGACTCTCATTAGAGGAAAACTAAGCATTTCACGATGGTTAAAATGAGAGCAGGAGAAGTGCGCTTCGCTCACGAGCGTGACCCCCCCATCCACACCCGCACGCTTGTTTTTACTGCTACCCACTGAGCCCTGCACACCGCGCACGGGCTGCACCAGCCCTGCCTACCCGTGCGTCCTCGCTCTCCGCTGGGGAAGTTGGAAAGCAAGCCGAAAGTCACGGAAGCATTTACCTGAAACGATCCCATTCGACAAGACCCCCAGCTGGTAAAGGAGGCAGCAGCAGCAGATGTGAGTCAGGCGCATCTCGCGGCTCTTCCCCATACCGCGCTCCCGCGGCCGCGGCTCCTTGCCCCGCGCGCGCCTCCTTGCGCGATCCACCGCGGGCGCCGCCGCCTCCCCGGAGCGCAAGGAGGCCGGGCGGCGAGTTTGCCCAGGCCCTTTGTCTGCCGGGGGGTGGGGGGGAGGGGGGGCTGTGCTGTGTGACTCCGAAAGGCTGCCGGAGCACGGGCGGGGGTGGGGTGGGGGGAGGAGCGGGGGCAGGCAGCACCGCGGCCCCGCAGCGCTCCGGCTCCCTGGCGAATTAGGTGATGAGTCTATTTTCTGTGTTCTGGACGTTGTAGGAGTTTCCGGAGCCCCACAGGACAGACCCACAGTCGGCCGAGAGCCGGCAGGCACAAGGCGGGCAGTACCGCCTCGGGCGGGACAGGCGGAGGACTGCCCCGCGCGGGCAGGAGCGCCGTGGTGTCCGGCCGAGGCTCACCGCCTGCACCCGCGCGGAAGTGCCAGGGGCTGGTGCCGCCGTCCCAGCAACCTGGTGTGCCAAGCTCCGCACACTCCTCAGGAGCAGAGGGCTGCAGGCTCTCACCCGCAGCGGCGCGGTAGGGAAATTGTGGAGGGATGAGGAGGAGACAGGACTCGGAGGTAGGGTGTGGAGGAGAAAAGATTCAGGCAGATCCGACAAGAAAAAGGGACCAAGGGGGTGCCCGCCAAGTGTGACTTTGCGGGACAAAGGTCCCAGAACACCGCGCACGTGCTCATACGCCGGGTTGGGGTGCGATGGGGACCCAAATTCCCTCACCTGACTGCTGATTGGCCACTCTGGAAGGCTGGATTTGCATCCTTACTCAGCACCCCCTCCCCCACCCCCAACTGAGGTGTGTGCAGGTAGAAGTGCCTTCCCCTTCCCATCCCCCTCCCCCTCGGCTCCTCCTTTGGTCGAGTTCTCCCCCATCCACACATCACACAAAGCAAAACTTAGTGCAGACTTCAGCACAAAGCTGCGGCCCCACTTACCAAAGACCTTTGATTTTTCTTCCCATCTTTGTCTCTAGGAATTTTCTAAGCCTGGAGATAATTTAATTCGTCATGGAGTGTGCTTCAAAGGTTCCCAGGACAGTAGACACCCTGACTTTTCAGAGCCCCTTATCCCACCTTATCTTTCCGGCTTCCCCTTCATCAGTGCTGTCAATTTCTCTCTCACACACACACACAAACACACCATACATATAAACCTCGCGCACTCCTAATGAGGGTCAGAATAAGGGGACCGACATTAAATATTGTATTTGGAAGATCTCAAACCAGATGAGATTATTTTGCCTTTTTTACATTTTTTGTACACTAAAAAATATGTTTTTGCTATTTCTGTCTTTTTTGGGGAAATTCAACCTTAAGTTTTCTTTGCTTCCTTTGTTGCAGCTCTTCATAGTACCTACTCCCCTTTCCACATCTCCTCCTTGGCCACATCAAACCTTTCATATCAGACTCAGGGGTGATTGATCTAACCTGCCACTTACATCCTCTGGACTAGGCTAGACACCTAGAAATGAGAGTTGGTGCTAATCAGTTTTAAAAAAAATTCCAGCACTGGGGTTGGTTCCCCACATCCTTTGTTGTTTTACCTTCTGTTCCTCGTGTCAGAGGTGACTACTATGCCTTTAAGGGAGGCAGACGATCTTATTTCAAAGGAAAGCCATTGTTTGAATAAGCTGGGTCCTAGAATACTTTCTTTGAATTGTCCAGAGTTTAAAAACAAACTTGAAGATACTCTAGGTGTGTTTGTCAAGAGTGTTCTGCCTCCAAACCTTGTCTTGTAAAAATCTCTAAAACTGGAGTAACTAGGGTGGGTGTGGGACCCAAGAAATATCTGGGTTACTTAGGGACCTACACACTCCTTTTTATGGGACTCAATTATACAGACTTAAAACCAGGCAAGAAATCAGACGCAGTTTCTATTTAAGAAATACAGAAGGTACTAAGACAGAAGGTTAGTTACAATGAAACACTTCCACCAGGATATAAGTCTTAAATATAATGTTTCTCATAATTTTAACAACAAAAATGTAAGAGTAAAACTGGAAAAGGTATGCATGTTACATTGTGTGTATCTACTGCAGTACATTTATGATTCCGTAAAACTAGGTGCACTATATAACTAAACATACTCAAAAGCAGTTTGCCCATGTAAATTCCCACCTCTGCCCTTTTTCCCCTACTGACACATAATCCCTACCAATCCCTCATGGTTAGTATTGATTGTTACAGAAAGGTTTGCCTAATTCCCAGGTAGCTCTACTCTTTCTCCCATTTGAAATACTATTGTAATTTATTTGTATATTTTCGAAGGCTTTTATAAATCATTTGAGTTGTAATGACTTGTGTACATATTTCTCCTAGTAGACCACCAATTTTTTTGAAAGATAGGAATGATTTCTTTTATATGTCTTTTTTTACATCACCCTGCCTAATTCAATGACTTACACCAAATAGGTGTGGAAATTCTCAGGAAATTCTCTAAGATGCTTTAGAAGGTGATGGAAATTGATTTCCGTATATTATTCCAATTCCAATTCCTTGATCTAGAATTGCAAAGCTAGCTCTGTTGGTGATCAGCTGCTATCTACATGATTTATCTAGCTTACAGAAAGAACTAGCCTAAGAGAGAAATGACTTGTGGGAAGTTTTTGTGCTCTAACTAGAAGAGATTTAGATGTGCAAATAAGAGCATCAGTTGAAGTGAGTTTGAGGATGTATGTATGTGAAAGAAAGAACTAGCCCGCTTTGGAATTGAGTAAATTGTGTGTGGTAAAATAGAGGAGAAAAGGCAGGACTGTAATATGTGTGTGCATTATCAACCTTAGAGGGAAGAAAAGAGCAGCTGGGAAAAATATGTTGGTTAAGACAGGTCACTACATATGTCACCAGATGGTAGCTAGCTTCAACCAAGCACTGCTTTTGTGGAGTGGAGGTAAGTGACAAAGCATCAGAGTAAGTGGAACCAACTGTTCTTATACACAAGGTGCTCACATGTTGCATTTTATAACCCATGCTTCTCTCTATATAGAAAGTTGGCTTTGATGCCTTTAGCCCTTCCTCATTCTCTTCCCTCATTGGCCCGAAGCCTCTCACAACATAAAGCTAATCTTAAATCCTTCCCCCTCCAAAAAACCTGAAAATCTTAGTAAAATACAAAGAACCCTTTCACTGAGTTGTGTGAGGATACCAACTCCCAGTAGCATTCACATCTAAATCGACATCAAGACTTGAGCTTGTTCTGGCCATGAGAGAGTAACAGGAACCAGATTTAACTCACCTTAAGCAATTAGAAAAACAGACAAAATGTTAAAACGATGATTCTCAGGCATTGAACAGCAGGCAGCCTGGGACTGTGACCTATGAGAGAAGGGAAACAAATAGGTGATCAGTACAATTTCCCCTGCTTACTCCCTGGAGGCAATTTCCAGGCTTCAGCACAGGGAAGAGAAATCCAAACAGAGTCTTGAAGACAAGATGAGTTGAGAAGACAGAGCAAGATGACTAGAATTTATGGGGCAGAGTACCAAGGAGGAGGGAGCTGCCTAGTAAGGTAGTTATCTGTTGCAGGGTAACAAACTTAGCAGTTTAAAACAGCAAACATTTATTATCTCACATGGTTTCTGAGGATCACGAATCTAGGAGTAGCTAAGCTAGATATTTCTAGCTCAGGGTCTCTCACAAGATTGCAGTCAAACTCTTGGCCAGGGCTGTAGAGTCCAAAGACTTAACTAGAGATGGAGGTTCTGTTTTGAGAGTCATATGGCTATTGACAGGAAACTTGCCACATGGACCTCTCCATAGGGCTGCTTATTACATATGTCCCCTCAGAACAAGTGATCAGAGAGAGAGTGCACAAAAACTGGAAGCTATAGTCTTTTTATAACCTACTATTGAAAATGACATACCATCACATCTACTATGTTATATTCGTAATAAGTGTAATTCATTAAATAGAGTTCCTTGAATTTACTCCTTCTCCCTCTATAGACTTGTGAAACTAAAGAAACAATTTATTTGCCTCCCATATACCAAACATATTGTGGTGGGACAGGAAAAGGATAACTGCTACAGACGTTTCCGTCCAAAAACAAGGAAAGGAGGAGACACAAAGGAGTCACTAGTCCACAGCAATTCTGAAATCCAAATGGGAAAATATTTAAAGTTCCTTGATTATGTCTTTCAATAATTCTCCTTGGCTCTGGGCTCTGGTCTCGGGGAACTTATTTCTGCTCTCTGAGTCATCCTTCCGTTTTCATGAAAGTAGGATGCATTTGCAACTACGTAGTTTTCTCACTTGGCTTCCTGACAGTAGAATTTGTGGGTCCAATGACTCCATATCATTTTACATGGTCTCTGCCCTTACCATTCAGAAATGTTTCTGCACGTGTAATTTTGCTTTTCAAACTTTGTGAGTCTTCTGTGAATCTACGGGGTTCAGTCCATTAGACAAAAGCCACACACTTAAATCTCTCTAAGATAAACCCTTCCCTACCTTAAGTTTGTGATGCGAAACTCATCAGAGTTTGTCTCTGTCCTTTCACATTTTCTTTAGGCAGGAAGAAACCAGGCGGTATCTTCAAAATTTGTTTGGAAATCTCCTTAGCATGATAACCCAGTTCACTAGGCCCATTTTCTACTAAAGAAAACAGCGTTGCCAAATTTAATGCTACTATATAACAAGGATTCCCTTTCCTTTAGTTTCCAATAATATTTAACTCACTCTCCTACAAGCTCTCACCAATAGCCTAACTAAAAGCCTTTCTAAGGTATTAAAGACATTAAATTTATAGTTAAAAAACTTTTAAGAAAAAATCTCCAGTTCCGGATTGTTTCAATGGTTAGTTCTACTGAACATTTCTTTTTAAAGTAACACTAATTCTATATAATCTTCTCCAGAAAATAGAAGACCACACTTTGCAACTAATTTTATGAGGCTGACATTACTCTCCTACCAAAACCAGACAAAGCCAGTAGAAAGAGGGAAAATACAGACCAATATATCTCATGAATATAGATGCAAAATCAACAAAATATTTTAAAAAATTGAATCCAGCAATATATAAAAAGAATAATGTAACATGACCAGTGAGATTTATTTAAGGAATGCAAGGCTGGTTCAATATTCCAAAAGCAATCAATGTAACCCACTATAACAACAGGCTAAAGAGGAAACCCACATGACTATACCAACTGATGCAGAAAAAGCATTTAACAAAATTCAATATCCAAGGGCCGGCCACATGGCTGAGTGGTTAATTTTGTGCACTCCAGTTCAGCAGCCCAGGGTTTCACTGGATTGGATCCTGGGCACAGAAATGGAACTGCTCATTAAGCCATGCTGAGGCAACATCCCACATAGCACAACCAGAAGGACCTACGACTAGAATATATAACCATGTACTGGGGGGTTTGAGGAGGAGAAGAAGAAGAAAAAGAAAAAAAAAGAAGAAGACGACGATTGGCAACAGATGTTAGCTCAGGTGCCAATCTTAAAAAAATAATATAAAATTCAACATCCATTCATGATTAAAACTCTCAGCAAACTGGGATAGGAGTAGAATGGAAATTCTTCAACTGGATAAAGAAATCTGTTTTTAAAAACTACAGCTAAGGGGCTGGCCCCGTGGCCGAGTGGTTAAGTCCGCACGCTCCGCTGCAGGCGGCCCAGTGTTTCGTTGGTTCGAATCCTGGGCGCGGACATGGCACTGCTCATCAAACCACGCTGAGGCAGTGTCCCACATGGCACAACTAGAAGGACCCACAACGAAGAATGTACAACTATGTACTGGGGGGCTTTGGGGAGAAAAAGGAAAAAAAAATAAAATCTTTAAAAAAAAAAAAAACTACAGCTAAAAGTGAAAGACTGAATGCTATCCCTTTAAAATGGAGTTTAAGGCATGGATGGCACTCTAACTATTCCTATTCAGCATAGTTTTGGAAATCCTAACCAGTGCAATAAACCAAGAAAAAGAAATAAAAGTAATACAAATTGGAAAAGGATAAATAAACTGTCCCTGTTTGCCAACAACATATTGTCTATGTAGAAAATTCTCAAAATAAATACCAAAAGAAATTCCTAGAGTGATAAGCAAGGTCAGAAGGTCAACACCAAAAATCAACCATATTTCTACATGCTAGCAACGAACAATTGAAAACTAAAGTTAAAATTCAATACCATTTATATTGGCTCCAAAAAAGTGAAATATGTAAGTGTAAAACTAATCAAACATGCATAGAATCTGTATGCTAAAGACCACAAAACATTAATAAAAATTAAAGACCAAAATAAATGGAGAAACATACTGAGTTCATGGATTGGAAGAATAAACATATTAAAAGTGACAATTCTGTCCAAATTTTCTTTTTGTTTATAGCAATTTCTATCAACATCACAGCAGGATTATTGTGTAGATATAGACAAACATGTTTAAATATATATGGAAACATAAAGGAACTAAAAGAGTAGACGGAAATTGACAAAGGCATCTGAGGACCCAAAACCACCTAATATTAAAGTTTACTCTATAGCTACAACAACCAAGAGATTGTGGTTCCATAGATCAGTGGAACAGAGAGTCCAGAAATATTTTCACACAAGTAAAATCAACTGATTTTTGACAAAGGTGCAAAATCAATTCAATGGAGAAAGGATAGTCTTTAATAAATGGGGTTGGAACAACTGAACATCAAAGACAAAAATGGGAGGGACTTCAAGTTGAATCCCATCTCTTATACAAAAATTAACTCAAAATAGATTATAAGTCTAAATATAAAATGTGAAACTATAAAAGACAAAATTTGTAGAAGAAAATATGGAACAAAATCTTTGGTATTCATGACTTAAGTTTAAACAAAGAGTTCTTAAACATGACACCAAAGCATAATACATAAAATAATAATAGTAATAATTTAAAACATAAAAATAAATCCATAAAAAAATAAAATGGTAGACTGAACTTCAAAATTAAAAGCTTTTTCTCTGAAAAAGACCCTGTTAAGTTAATGTAAAAATGGGCCACAGACTCAGAGAAAATATTTGAAAACCACATATCTGACACAGGATTTATATTCAGAATATTAAAAGACAAACTTTGAACTCAGTACTAAGATAACAAACAATCCAACTAGAAAACTGGCAAAAGACTTGAAAAACAGGCATACACAGAAGTAATACACACGTAAAAAGATACTAAACATCATTAGTTGATAGAGAAATGCATATTAAAACCATAATTAAATACCACTACATGCCTATTAGAATGGCTAAAAAAGAAAATACAATTCCAAGTGCTGACAAGGATGTGGAATCAACTGGAACTCACATATCTTAAATGAACTATCAAATGGATCTCAAAGGTATTATGCTGAATGAAAAAGTCAGTTTCAAAAGGTTACATGCTATATGATTCCACTTACATATTATTCTTGAAATGACAAAATTATAGTGATGAGAACATAGTAGCTGTCAGGAATTAGGTTTTCCAGGAGTGTATATCTATAAATAATTAGCAAAAGGGAGTTCATTTTGATAATGGAACAGTTCTGTATCTTAATCTTGCTTGTGGTTACACAAATCCATACATAATAAGTATTTCATGGAACTATACACAGACACACGCACAACTGGTGAAATCCAAGTAAGATCTATAGTTTACTTAATAATATTGTACCAATGTCAATTTCCTGATTTTGATAATGTACTAAGGTTATATAAGACATTATCATTGATGAAAACTGGATGAAGGATGCATAGGAAATATATGTATTATATTTACAAATTATTTGACTACAGATTTAAAATAAAACCTAAAGTAAAGCTTCTTCAAGGCCATTAGGCTTTCACCAATACCCTCCTCAACACAAACTGCTCAGCTCCAAAGCCACTCTCATAATTTAAGTTGTTGTTACAGCAACACGTACTTCAATGTACCAAAATATGTATTAGTTATTTATTGCTAAATAACAAATTATCCCAAAACTTAACATCTTAAAACAATAAACATTTATTTTCTCACATAGTCTCTTGGTGTTAAGAATCCAGGAAGAGCTTATCTGAGTAGTTCTGGCTCAAGATGTCTCATAAAGTTGCAACTAAGTTGTTGGCCAGAGCTACAGGCTGCAGTCACTGATGACTTGACTGGGCCTGAAGGTTCTGGCTTCCCTTGGAGCAGCTATCCAAGAGCGAGCAAGAGAGTGCACCCAAGAAGGAAGCCACATATTGATAACCACATATGTGATATCCCATCACCTCTGCCATAATCCATTTGTCAGACCTAGGTCACTAAGTCCCACTGATATTCAAAGAGAAGAGAAAAAAATTCCACCATTTGATGGGAGGAATATCAAGAATTTGTGGACATATTCCTAAAACTACCACAGAGAGAAAGAACTCTGAATGTTTGCTGAGTGAACTTTGAAGCAATTGTCTGTGCTCTGATTTGTGCATGCATGTGAAGAAACTACCCACAGTCTCGGGGAAAAAGGCAGAAAGCATTAGGCCAAATAATACTTCAAGTGCTGTGTGTTCCCCAGCTAGAGTAGAAGGGCCTCATAATGCAAGGGACATTTGACAGTGCTCTTAGAAAATTATCTCCTGAGTAGTAAGGCTAAATTAGCCCTAAAATTAAAATTGATTTGAGCCCATTCGAGCAAAGCTTAAAAATAAGTTTCCAAATGATCCATCTGATTCCAAGTAACTTAATTGCCTACTAGAACAAAGTCCATTGTATTTAAAAGGATGATCATAATAATAAACAGCAAGGATGTAAAACTCTCACTCTCTGGCATCCAAAAAAAATTCAGGCATGCAAAAAGCATAAAAACTTTACCCATAACAAGCAAGAAAAAAGTCAACTAATAAAAATAGATCCAAACATGACAGAAGTAATAGAATGATCCAACAAAACCATTAAAACAGTTATTGTAGGTATGCTGTTACTTTACAAGAAAATAGAGGAAAACATGAACCTGATGAGGAGAGACATGAAAAAGACCAACTGGAAATTCTGGAGAGGAGAAATACAGTATTTCAAATGAAAAACACACTGGGTGGAAGCGAAAGCAGATTAGAAAATTCAGAAAAAAATGTTTAGTGAACTTGAAGACAGCAATAGAAACTATCCCAAGTGAAGCACAGAGAGAAAAAAAAACGAGAAGAAATGACTTGAACTTTGGTGAGCTGTGGAATAAAAACAGGTGATCCAACATATGAGTAATTGAAGTCCTAAAAGGAGAGAAGAAATGGAAGGGGGAAGAGAGACTATGTGAAGAAATAAGACAGAAAATTGTTCAAATTTGATGAAAACTACAAATGCATATGTGCAAGCAGAGCATATGTAATGCAAGCTATGCCAACACATATCTTAATCAAATTGCTCAAAACAAAAGAGAAATAGAAAATTTCAAAAGCAGACAAAGGAAAAAAGATACATTATGTAGAGAAACAAAGATAAGAATGACAGCAGATTTCTCATCAAAACCTACGCAAACCGGAAGAGAAAGAGAGAATCCTTTAGCAGATACATATTGTGTAAATATTTTCTTCTAGTCTTTGGCTTGCCTTTTTATTTAATAAACAATGTCTTTTGAAGAGCAAACATTTTTAATTTTGATAAAGTCTAATTTATTAATATGTCATTTTGGTTTCCTGTCTAAGAAATTTTTGCATAACTTAAGAACAAATCTTTTTCCCTTACCTTTTTTTTCTAGAAGTTTTAAAGATTTTCCTCTTACACTTAGGTTTTCATCCATTTTGACCTAATTTTGGTAGATGAAGTGAGATAGGTAAAGGTTCATCTTTTTATATTTGGATATTTAACATCAATAGTAACTAGAGAAATAAACATTAAGTGCAAATTAAAACGACAGGTAGATAATGCTACACACCCATTAGAATGGAGAAAATTTAATATATCTACAACACCAAATGTTTGCTAGGATGTGGAACAACTGGAACTCTCATGCATTACTAATGTGAATGCAAAATGGTATAATCACTTTTGAAAAATTTTGAGAGCTTCTTATGTTTCTTAAACATACATTTATCATACAACCCAGCAACCAAATTCCTAGATATTTACCAACAGAAATGGGTAGGTGTATCTACAAAAGACTACTGGAATTTTCATACTAGCTTTTTTCATAATAACCCAAAACTGGGAACAACTCATATGTCCATCAACTGGTGAATGAATAAACATATTTTACTATATCCTTATAGTGGATTTTCACTTGCAATAAAAGGAAACAAGCTACTGATGCATGTAATAATGTGGATGAAGCTCAAAAGTACTATTCTAAGTGAATAATGCTTCCATTTATATGCAAATCTAGAAAAGGCAAAACTAATGTGATAGAAAGCAGATCAGTGCTAGGAGCTGGGGCTGGCCTAGGGGCACAGAGGGCAAAAAGCTATGAGGGAAGTTTCCTGCGTAATGGAAATGTTATATATTATTACAGTAGTGGTTACAGGACATATTTTTCAAACTTCATTCAAATTGTGCACTTAACATTGATGAAATTTATTGTATGTAAATTATATCTCAATAAACCTACTTAAGGAAAGTCTTAAGATGAATATGTGACATTCTCAATGCTTCAATTTTAGACATCAATGAATATATGTATAGAAAATAGGGATCCTCCTCCAGAATTCCCCAGGTAAGTAGGAACTACGACCATCCATCCCACCCAGATGCTCAAACCGCGAGCCCAGGAAGTCATCCTTGACTAATTTATCATTTTTATCACCAACATCCTATCAGTCATTAGGGAACGGCATTTTTTTTCTTTTAAACAGCTCCTAAATTCATTTACTCTCTCTAGCGCTTCTAGCCCTAACCTGATGCAATTGTCTCTCAGTGGAAACATTATAACACCCAACTCATCCCTCTCTTGTGTTCTCTTTGACTCCACCACCACTGTTTACTCTGTAGATGGTGGTCATCTCAAATGAAAATAATATCCTCTGATTAAAATTCTTCAGTGGCTTTCTGGTGTTCATAGAACAAAATTCAATCTCCTTAACATAACGTAAAGGCCCTGTGTAATCTGAGTCCTTTTCTATCTTCAGCACCATCACATCCTATCCTCCTCTTTTGGATCTCTCTCAATTCTTAAAACATACTATGATTTCTCCAGCCTCGGGACTATACGTGCTGTTCCCTCTGCCCTAAACACGTCCCCGCCCACCCTGTGCAATAGCTTAGATAACTCTTACTTATTATTCACACACCCCTCCTCTTCTCTTCCCCAAGCATCATAAGTACCAAGTTAGGTCTCAGTGCTCAACACCATAATAGTACCTGATTTTCTACTCATAGTCTTTCTTGACCCAGTACTTATTTGTAATTATCTGTTCAATATCTGATTTTGCCCAAATCCCTCCAACTATCCCACAATTCTAGTCCCTAGAAATAATTACTGTTAGTTTTTTGTCTTCCAGACTATTATAAAATAAGAACATATTGACAAATGTGAGCATAATGCTATAGGACAGGTAAAATTAAAATATATAAAAATACGTATCCTTCCCTCTCTCCTGCCTTCTAAGAGACGTGCTAAACTCCCCCTGCTCAGCACATGGGCCAAGCAGTTAGTTAATACGGTAAAAGCTGGTCTTCCAAACCCATGTAGTTCAAAGAGCTATTTTATTAGAAGAAATAACATATCTGAGAAGGAAAGAAGAGGTAATGCAAAAGAAAAAATCCTGTGAAAACTGAGTTTTGAGATTTTCGTTGAACTTTTGGAGAAAGTGAGACAAAATGCTGTAGTGGCAATTTCTATGCTGTAATGAATGGGCTTTGGAAAGATTGATAAATGAGAAGATTATTACAACGTTCTGTTATGTGTTATATAAACTTTTCAGCATCTTAAAGCATATAAACATTTATTGCTGTTTTTTTTGCAGGGAGGGGTGATGTGGACTTGCATTTTATTTCTGAGTGCAACACGGGGCATGAGGTGATCCGGGTTTGTTTGGATTACATATAAAACTCAATACAGGAATTGGTTTTACCTAAATAAGTATTCTAAGTTTTCTCAGTAGTAAAAGAGGCCAAGATTAAAATCTAAAAATGAGAATACTCAATCCTCAAAACAGTAAAGTATGTTATAATAAAGTTCTTCAGCTTTATGAACAATAAAAAACCATACTTTAGGCCTTTTCATATAGCACTTATGTAGAAAGTTTCTTTGTCACTAAAAGTTTGCTTTTTAAAAAAAAACATTGGCACCTGAGCAAAGATCTGATGCCAATCTTTTCTTCTCCTTCTCCTTCTTCTTCTCCTTGTTTTTCCTAAAACTCCCCAGTACACAATGGTATATTTTAGTTGTAGGTCCCTCTGGTTGTGCTATGTGGGACGCTGCCTCAGCATGGCTTGATGAGCAGTGCCATGTCCACACCCAGGATCCGAACTGGCGAAATCCTGGGCCAGTGAAGTGGAGCGTGTGAACTTAATCACTTGGCCACGGGGCCGGCCCCTGAAAGTTTACTTTTTACACATGCATGTTGGGATTCCAATACCAAGATAAAAAATATTGATCCAGGACCAAAAGCTTCCTCCTTGGACTTTTCCATTGCTTTCCTTGGAGCAGCATCCTACTAAGTAGCAATGATCATCACTGTAATGATCATTATCTGAAGACTAAAACCACTATATCTAACAGAAATCCTTAAGTATCTTGTGTTAGATAAGTTAGTATCCTTTCTTCCTCAGCAGCGTGCTTAATTCCAACACCATTTGCAGTGCTGCATCTTAGAGGAAACGCCCCAGTCTCCTAAATACTCAATAAATGTGTACTGAATAATTGAATGAAGGAAATCAAAGATAGTGTCATCTATATGTGATCCTGCCAGTGATGGGAGAAGGACTCAGATGAGATGAAGCTATGCTGGTAATGTCTACAGTTCTATGATTATCCTAAGTATTAAAAATGCATGTACCAAAACAGATTTTCAGAATTATTCTCAGACAAAAAGGACTCTATTGGCAAAAAAAAGTTTGCAAAATACTCTGTTGACTAGTGATGGGAAAGTAACCACTGGCATGAAATAAAAGTAGAATTTTGTATTAGTGGGGTGTTATGGACATTTACTTTGCTGAGGTTTTGGCCGCCTATCATTTGACCTCACTTCATGTGTCATGGGAATCCCCCAGTTAAGAATCATGCTGGGATGGAAGGGTATTGATTCCCACTAAAGGTCCAGTTCTCATTCTTCTTATCCACTAGGGTGCAGACTCATGACCTAGGCTTAGCTAATTGAATGTTCATAGCTGGCAGGTCTGGAACAAGTAGCACAAAGGAAAGAGAAGCAATCTGCAATTCCCTTCATCAGCAGTGGCCAGTAGCTGTGGTGGTGATAGTGCTGGTAGTTTGTTCAGTGTCCTTAGCCAGCTGCACAAGCATCCTAACCAGCTATTCCAGTGATTGGGCCTTGGCTATAATGATAGCTGCCCAGCTTCCTGGGGTTTCTGTCTCCTTTCAAAGCTTGGTTTTCTAGCCTTCCCATCAATTCTTTAAGCTACACAATGACATAATTGTATGAAATTCTTTTCTGCTAAGGCTAACCACAATCCAATTCTGTTGCTACAAGCAAAATCCATGACTTTAACAAATTGTTGTGAGGGAACAGGTTGCAGTCAAAAGGACCTCAGAAAAATCTAGGGAGTTGTGCATAGTTGGGGTTGGAGGCAATGAACATTCTGTTAGTATTCATCAGTAGGAATCTGTCAGTCCATGACACACAGTGACAAAGTTTACCTTTAAATTATTGTCTCTGGGCTACTGGAATGAAATGCACACTGAGTGCAGAATTTTCTGCAACCGAGAGCTTGCTGTATAGAATTTAAGAAACATGGGGCAAGGTGGGGTACCTGCATCTAATGGTCCTATGCAAAACCAATGAGAGGCTCAAATTCCAAAACTCTTACTTCAAGGCATGTGTGTGCTGAAATCCAGGGGCTTTCTATCAGTGGACTAAAAGAATCTCTAACTTCTATTTGTTTCATAACTTCCTTGGTTTGCTGGGAAGAAATCCAAAGGCCAGAAGATTGGAGTGCTGGAAGCAATTGATCAAGTGAAATGTATGTCTCCTTGGAAGGTCTAGAAGTTGTTCCTTTTTTCAAGGCCTTGAGAAATAAATTGATAAGGGGCCTATCACCATCTTTAAAAATACATTGGTGGGCTTTTCTTGGAAGCTGCAAATACCATTGTGGGATGCAGTTGAAATGGTCTCCCTGACTCTAATGGGGCAACTAGGACCTTGGGTGACCTAGTGGCACTTAACCTTAGGGGCAAGACTCTGGTTACTGGCAATATGATCTAAAGAGCCTGACCAGTAGAGATTTTGGTGGTTGCTAATACATCATAAGATTATTAGGAGTGAAATGGATAGGTTGTTCTGTGTTTAAAAAGTATAAAAACAAAATAGAACAAGCTAACAAATAAAAATATCCTCTATGTCTGAGGATCCATTACAACAGAGGATCATGGTCTTATTACCAAATTCCTGGACCGGGCTCAGACATAGCCCTCAGTCCCTTGAATGAAGGAATGCTTGGACGCCCCTGAGAAGACCTGGTGATAACATTGTCTATAAGTCCATCTCCTTCTTGCCTGCCAGAAAAGAACCTGTCACTGTTACTAATATCATTTTGCTTTGAGGAATAGAATATGCCCAGATCTTTTGAGTGCTATTGTTGAACACCAGCTCTGAGAAAACACTAATACCTGAGGACCCAACATCCATTGCAACTTACATGTCAGAGTAGGGGCTGCTGAAAGTCATAAATGACTTTTGATCTGAGTCTGCTTATGATAGGCCCAATGAAATCCTGAATCCACACTGTATTTATAAGACCATGGTAACAAATATACTCCCAAATATATAATCGCTGAAACACAATAGAAATATATTTCTCACTTAGGTAACAGTCCAGGCAGGTGTTGCTTATACTTTAGGACCCAGGCTCCTTCCTTAGGGCTCTTCCATGTCCCATAACCTTGTTGTCTGCACCCAGCCTATGGAAGGGGAAGGCATATGAAGAGGCAGGCATGTCTAAAAAAAAATCTTAGAAGTGGCACACATCATGCCTGTTCACATTCTTTTGGAAAAATCTAATTATAAGATAATCTCTATAAGCAAGGGAGGATAGGAAACATAGCCTCACATTTTATCAAGGGAAAAGAGGAAGCAGATTTCAGTGAAAATCTGGCAATCTCTGTCACAATGCTGTGTTTTTTCTCCACTTGCTGAATATGTTCTAGGAATGGAAATACTGAGAATTGGCAGATCTCCCACATGGGCTTCCAGGTACATAGGGTAAGGCCTAGTGCAATAAGACACCAAATGGAAAACCTAGAACTCCCCCCTCCAAACCAAAATTATAAATCAAAGTAATCCTGAATTACCGTGAAACTACAGATATTAGTGCCTCTATCAAAGACTTAGAAGATGCAAAGATGGTAACTTTTTTTTCATATTCCTGTTTAACTCACCTGTGCAGATGACAGATAGACCCTGGAGAATAATAAATCATAGTTGTATATTTAGTTGATTTTGGCTGCTATTCTAGATGTGGTCTTTTTACTTGGGCAAATAAATACAGTCCCTGACAATTAATAGGCAGCTATTGATTTGGTAACATTTTTTCCTTTATCCCTATAAATATAAAGCAATGGATACAATTTGTTTTTACCTGCAAGAGATCAGAGTACGATCTCCTGGATTTTATGTCTATTCTCTAATGCTTTCCATAATTTAGTCCACAAGAACATTAAAGTTTCTGTTCCCTCAAGGGATATAATGAGTGCCCCTTAAATTAATAATGATGCTGATACAACAGAGAGTATGATGTAGCCAGTCTGGATGGAAAGCGTGTATACTAATGAGTGGGAAATTAAGGGCCTACCCTCAGTGAAGTTTCTGGGAGTCCAGTGATCTGGGCCATGTAAGAATCTCCCTTTCAAAGTAAAGAAATATTTTGCTGTTACTTGCACCCCAACCAGTAAGAAAAACATTTTATGTGTTCTTTGGATTTTAGAGAAAACATACACCTCATTTGAGTGAGCCTTTCCAATCTACTTATTTAGTTGATCCAAAGGATGACATACTTTGAGTATGATTCAATGCAACCAAAGTTTTTCCAGTGATCTTATTGGGGTGAAAATAGCTCTGCCTCTCTACCTTATAGACCCAGGGAATTAAGAGAGGCGTCAGCATGGGTGCATTATCTCATCCCTGTATGGGGCGGCGGCAAGACACAATTAGAAAGTCAAAATGGAGGCCCTAAAAATTCTGGAGCATTGCCATGCCCCATTCTGCAAATAACTATTCCCTTCTTTAAAAAAAGCTTTTGGCTTTCTACTAGGATATGACTGAGACTGAAGACCTGACTATGGAATAGCTGACAACCAGGCAAACTGAGCTGCCCATCACGAATCAAGTGCTATTCTGTTCTACTAGAATATTAACACCATGAAGGAAGGGACTGGTCTGTCTTGCTCACCACTATTCCCCAGACTCTGGAATGACACCTGGTATATAATAGTTGTTTAGTAAATATTTGCTGATAGATGGAGGAAAGGAAAAAGGAAGGGTAGAAAGAAGGAAGAAAGGAAAAAAGGGAGAGAAGGAGGGAGAAAGGAAACTAGCTAAACTTGTCCAGAAACTCTATCACGCCGAAGAGAATTGCATATACAGGACTACATCTAGCAGGTGCCGAAGGCCTCATTTTTCATAAACCATTCTCTGAAAATATGAGCATGCTTACTCTTATCTCATTGAAGTCCCTCCCACAAACCTTATCTATTGTTTCATGGGAACTTCTCTAAGACAAGTTGACAACAAAAGAGGAATAAATTCAGGCTTGGTTCATAGGTTGCTCTGTGTAATTTGCTGGCATCAACCACAAGTGGACTGTTGCAAAGTTGCAGCCCCACTCTGGAGTTGTCCTGAAGGACAGTGGGCTGAATTTCAAGCAGTACATCTTTTTTGTCCACCCGGCTGGAAAGAGGCATGGCATGAACTAAGTTTCTATACTGATTAATGAACGGTGGTAAATGGTTTGCCAAGGTTGTAAGAAACTGGGATGGAATCTGATTAAAGGATTGGTGAGAAAGAAGTCTGTATAAGAATTATGTGTATGAACTTCTTGAAGTGGAAGTTCAAGAACTTCCCAGAGTGGAAGATATTTTTGTCCCATGTGAATGCTCCTCAAAGCCCCCCTCTGTGAGAGAGGGGCTCATTCCTGGATTATACAAAACAGCCCTCCCTGATCAGCCGGCCTTTTTCTCCACGTACTCGTCGTTGATCAATGAGGGTAGAACTGAAAAGCATCGGTGGCGTGTATGGAAGCTATTCATAAACTCACAGCCTCTACTCCCCTTCACTAATGTGGATCCAACCTCTACTACTGCTGATTCTCTAATATTCCAGTGGCAAAAAAATCATTACAATATAGGGGAATAGTTTAATAATCTTTGAAACAATATAGAAAGGCTAAAAGTCATAATAAAAAAAAGACACTTCATTTTTTAAAAACTGTGCATATTATAAAATATAATATTAAAAATAACCAAAAAAAACCACATAGGACAAATGGTTAATGTCTCTAATAGAAAATGAGCTCCAATAAATTAATTTTAAAAGAAGACCAGTAGTCAGAAAGAAAAATGGGTAAAGCACAGAATAAGGAGAGAAAAAGAAATGCAAATGGGAAACATTCATACGAAAAGATGCTCCATTTCACCACTAGAGAGAGTAATGCAGATTATTACAAAAATATCCTGTTTTGATTTTTTTTAGCCCCCAGCGCCCAAATTAAAAGAGTGGTAAGAGTCAGTGCAGATGAAGTGTGAAAGTTGGGAACAGTCTTTCTTTGCTTCTGAGAGTGTGTGCTGAGTCCTCTATGGAAACGAAATTGGCCATCTTTAACAAAATTTAAAATAGTACGTTTTGTTGATCTAGCAATCCCACTTGAAGAAATCTATCTTGGAGAGACAGAAGCCCAGGCACCTAAGGATGTCATACAAGGATGTTTATGGCACCACTGTTTGTAATAACACTAAACTGGAGGAAAGCCTCATTGTCCATCATTATGCAAATGATTGAATAATTCACAGCATGCTTTGCTATGGAAAATTCTCAATTACTTTGAAAAAGCATTAGCCTTTTTCTACTAATATAGAAAAAGGTATACATTATATTATAAAATTTTTAGGGGCTGGCCCCATGGTGTGGTGGCCTGGGTTCACCAGTTTGGATCCCAAGCATGGACATAGACCACTTGTCAAGCCATGTAGTGGCAGCGACCCACATACAAAAAATACAGACAGTTGGCACAGATGTTAGATCAGGGCTAATCCTCCTCAGGCAAAAAAAGAGGAAGATTGGCAACAGATGTTAGCTCAGAGTGAATCTTCCTCACCAAAAAAAAAAAAGTTTTTAGTAAAGTCAGTCATAATGTACTGTACATAGTATTTCCTCTGAGATCTAGTGGGTGTATATATTTGTATGAATATGCATAAAGGAATGGCATTGTGTCCAACAAACTGTTAAAACACGTCAAAGGAACGTGAATGTGTGTTAGGTGGAATAGAGATAATTACAGAGAGAAACTTTTCATAACATTTTCTATTGTATCATTTAATTCGCTTTAACTTTAAAAAACTCTACTAGAGAATTTTTAAAAGAAAACAATCACAATTCAGAATGCTCAATGCTTCTCTGTTTTGCTTTAATTTTACTTTTACATAATTGACTCATTAATGTTTATTGAGTGAAAGTGCAAAGAGAAAATCAGTCATTCTAAGAGAAAACTTTAAATAATACCACAAATTGTTCAAGAAAAGCTCTTATTTTTTTCTACTGTGATTTAGCTGTTAATTATTTGGGCATGTGTTTTAAACCTATGACTGATGATGCCCTTGAGGTTTTTTTTCAGCTTGGGAGACATTTGTTTTAAATTTTTACAATTTAACAAAAATACACTTGATCCATAGAAGAAACTACCCTGGCCAGAATACCTCTTACTACATTAAGGTCACATATCATATGACTATTTAAATTAGAACCAGAAACCTATGTCTTCTTGTTTCTGGAAAGCCTTTCAAATGTTATCTCAGGATAAATAAACTCTTATAAAAATTCAAGATAGATTATAAACTGGTTTTCCATCTCAGAAACTTATATATATGTACTAGATCTTGATTTTTGTTTCAAAATACTTTGTGAAAAATGATGGTGTTCTCTTCTAGGAAGACAACAATGTATTTCTATTGATCTAAATAGTTAATTCATAACACATTAAACTCATGATTTCCAAATGTTCAATGTGTAATTCTACACTATATTTACAAGCTTAACTAAAAGATTTACTTCATATATATATATATATATATTTGACGTTGCTTCTAAGGCTTTTTGAAAAATTTCTTAAGGAAACCTTGCTTTAGAACAAAATCCACTTGTAAAGCCTCAGATACAATATAGAAAAACTGTTAGGTAGAACAATGACATCAAACAGCTGTGAATCAGGAGTGTGTAGCTAACGGGTCTTGTTTCCTTCATTTTGTTATCCAACTAAAATAGCGCCCCCTTCTCTGGACATGAGAAAAGACAATTTGAGTACTTAAAATATTTTTATTATGTTACAGATATTATGGATTTAATCTCAAGTTCTCTGTGAAAAGCTGTCAAGAACTTTCAGTGATCTCTACTTAAACAATATTAAAGGTCTTTCTATATTACAAACTAACATTGTTTAATGTAAACTACCAGTGAGAAATCTGAAAAAAACTACAGTAATGTATTTACTTTATATACAGTGTTTTACAAGAAGAAAGGGGGAGAAATGAAGAGAAAAGAAAGAGAAATTTATAGATGGATGTAAGTCCCAAAGCCTCACACTAACAGGCATAGTTTGTTCAGATTTCCTTGGCTGCGTTGGCTCTATTATAAGCCCCCAGGGCAGGGGCTGTGTCTGCTCACTGTCAGTACTTAACAAATAAGAAATAGAACTATTAACAGCAGTACCTGTGGGTAGAATTTACAAGTACGATTACTATTTTTTTAATATCACTATTCAACAGAACACTAATTAGCTTGTCATTCAAGATTTTCTTGATCTTATCTTATGTGTATTATGCTGAGGAGAAATGCTTAAACAGATCATTTATATTTTTAAAAATACAGCTTAATGAAAAAGCAATTTAGTAAATTGTTGGGGGCTGTTTTATATCACACAGAGTGTTATGTTTCCACAGCACAATTCAATTTAATGGAATTCCTTGGGAAGTTTAGTCTAAGCTAAAATAGAAAATTGTTGTTGTCTAAAGAGTTGCATGCTTGTCTGATATACAGAAATTTCTAGATTAAGTATCATTTCTAGTTTCAGGCAAAAAGCCATTTCCCCTCTTTACACCCAAACCCATCCACTTAAAATTAGTGATATTATTCAGAAATTAATTCAGCTGTTTTGATTAAATTTGATGAAATCAGTTTAAAGATACATTTACACACACACACATCCTTAAACACAACTGAGTCAGTAAAATAACTTTCTATTGGATTTGCTTGTTTTTATTCATTTTATTACTCAAGCAATTCAAAAGAAATATAGGTAGGTTTAAAATACTTGATAAGTCAAATCCACCTGAGATCTGGTATTGGTAAAGTGTAAAATAAGGAGCTAAAAACAACTGAATTTCATTTTCAGAGATCTGAAAAATGAAGGATATAGAAAACTTCATTATCTCTGTTACTGTGTGTTTGATTTCTAGTATTCCACTTAATTTGATTCTTTCCTATAGTTTCCAGCTCTGTGCTAAAATCTCCCATCTGTTCTTGTATGTTGTCTAACTTTTCTATTAGACCCTTTAACATGTTATTCATAGTTATTTTAAATTCTCTGTCAGTTCCAGCAACTGGGTCATATCTGAGGCTACTTCTGAAAATTACTTTGTATCTTCAGACTGTATTTATTCTTGACTTTTCAAATACCTTGTAATTTTTGTTGGAAGCCAGATATGTTGTATAGCACAATAGATTCTGAGGTGACTTTGTCTTTTGCTTGGAGATGAGCATATATTTCCTTCTTCTACACCTTTAGTGTAGGGGTTTGTGTTAATCTAGTGAAGTGCTGGGTTGGGTTTGAAGTTTGCTGTTGGTATGGTCACCCTCAGTGCCCCCGAGTTTTCGTATTCCTTTAGTGATACCTCGTGTTTAGATGTGGGCTAATTTACCAAGGAGTACTTCTCAACGTCTCTTCCAGTTCTCCCAGCTGTATTCCACTATTATTTTCATTCAGTGTTTGTTATCTTAGTGGTGGGAAGAGAGGAGGAAGGGCATTCTCTGGTCCTCAGAATTAGCAGCCTCTCTGAACTTGTGGAGCATGGCCTTCACAATTGATCTAATCCCACTCTACCTGTAGTGCTGGACCTAGCAAATATTCCCACCCTGCCCCCAGGTATAGCTTTATTTTTCCTATTCTCTTCGAGTTGAAATGGGTTTCCAGCATAGAAAGATGACAGATGTTCTTGCTCTCTCCCCTGCAAATTAAGCCTATGTTCTATGAGAGATTAGGCAGATGGGTCTGGTTGGGATTTCTGACATTGGCTATTGTTTCTCCTTCTCGGTTGACATTACCAGGAAATGTTCTCAGGAGTCCCCTCAGTCTTCCCTTTGAACATCTGCTGAAGTTCAGGGAGGAAAAGCTGCAGCCCTCTGTAGCTACACACTGATGATTGCCTATGCTTGGCCTTTAGCAGTTCATTGAAACATTTTAGCCGAATCTTCTAAAAAGATTATATGGCCTCTGATGGTGTATGACCCAGGTAAGCAAATAGCTTCTTTGTCACAAAGTTGGTCATTTGGTCTGAAGCAATATAGTGTGAGATCCTATTCCAGTGGATCCATCGCTCCATAAAACTTCAAGTAGTAGTGCTGAGGCCCTCTGTGTAGGAAAGGCAAACCCAAGTTCAGAATATTTACATATCCTTTGGAGAAGAAATTGCTGGCCCTTCCAGAATGGAAGGGGTCAAATGTAGTCAAACATGGCACCAATTGACCACTTGGTCTCCTCGAGGAATGGTGCCAAAATGGGGGTTCAATGTTAGTCTTTATTCTTGGCTGTTTGGACCTTTGACATTGGCTTTAGGTAGATCAGATAGTAGGAGCAAATGCCATTGGGCACATAGAGAGCCTCCACCACTACCATCAAGGCCACTTTATTCATGTGCCCATTGGAGCAGAATAGAGTGGCCAATGAGATAGGCAGGCTAATGTTCCTGGCTAGGTCATTTTTAATTCTTGCCTCTTTTTCTTTTTTTTTTTTTTTTTTTAAGATTTTATTTTTTTCCTTTTTCTCCCCAAAGCCCCCTAGTACATAGTTGTATATTCTTCGTTGTGGGTCCTTCTAGTTGTGGCATGTGGGACGCTGCCTCAGCGTGGTTTGATGAGCAGTGCCATGTCCGCGCCCAGGATTCGAACCAACGAAACACTGGGCCGCCTGCAGCGGAGCGCGCGAACTTAACCACCCGGCCACGGGGCCAGCCCCTAATTCTTGCCTCTTTTGTGAGGGATGTTCTCTTGCGGGTATTAACATTCAACAATATTCACAACTCATGCCCATTCTCATATGTCTATTCTTTTGCTTATAATCTTTTCCTTCCAGGCTCCTGTTAACTATCCAAAGCCTTGATCACTGCCAGTTGATCTTTATATATTCTAATTTTAGGCCTCTATTCTTTTAACACAGTGTAGATGACCAGATTCATAACTGAAGCTCTTCTACTTAGGAGAGTTTTCTCTATCTACAGTCTTCACTGTCTCAGGTCACCCCTGAGTTAGGTGGTAATTCAGCCACCATCCATTGTACATCTATATACTAAGTCAGTCCCCAAACACCCTTAGGCATGATCTGAGAGAGAGATGCTGGCACAACAGTGGTGGTGCCATGGGCATTAGGGCTACTTCTCATGCAGCTTGCTTATGCTCTCTGGTGCTGCTTACACTTGATCCTAGATGTATCCCTTTCAAGTTATATGAATTATTAATGGGTCTGCCCAACTAATGAGTTGATGGGTCTGACAGGATCCCGCTCACCATAGGCAGTTCCAACTCTGTCCTCACATAATGTCCCACAGTCAGGTGCTCTAGTGACGAAGACTTGGCGCTCTCACCGCCACAGTCTGGGTTCTTTCCCGGTCAGGGAACCACACCGTCCATCTGTGGGTTGTCATACTGTGGTGGCTGAGTGTTGCTGCCATGCTGAAATCTATGCCACCAGTATTTCAAATATCAGCAGAGTAACCCAAGGTGGACAGATTTTGGCGGAGCTCCCAGACTAAGACAGACTAGGAAAAAGGAACTGTTCACCACTTCAAAAGTAACTGACCATGAAAACTCTATGAATAGCAGCGGAGCATTGTCTGATATAGCACTGGAAAGTGAGAGGATGGCTCAAAAAGACCAGGCAGGGTTCTACTCTGCTGCACGCAGGATCACTAAGGGTCAGAATATACTCAGTGGAACTAACAACAACAAAGTCAGGTGCTCCATTTCTACCAAGGCCCACTACCATACCAGTGGTTGTTTCTCAAAACACACATAGTTTCCACTGTAGATGGCATGACTATGCTCCAGGACCCCACAGGTGTTCACTGAGCTTCTTCCAATGGGGCTTGCCATAAAGTCTAGACAACTTCTTTTCCCAATACTGATACCTCTAGCACCACAAAAGAACTACTGGATCATATGGCCCAAGCTTGGACCTGCCGCAGAGCCCATTCCTTCTCTAGTAAGGAACACAATGCTGCTGAAACCTTGATTTTGGCCCAGTGAGTCCTGTGTAGGACTTTTAAATCTATAGAATTCTAAAATAATAAACATGTGTTGTTATAAGCCACTAACTTTGTGGTAGTTTGTTATGGCATCAATAGAAAACTAATACAGAGTATATAGAAACCATAGGCAGTAATTAAAATATGAGTTCTAACTCTAAGGACAACTGCAGGCTGTAAGAAGAAAAGCAAGACTGTGAGTCAGGAAATACACTCACTGCTCATCCACATTCTTTTTAAACCACCCATGGGACTTAGAGAAAGATAATTTTATGGACAATGGGGATGATGAAAACAATTGGGTTTATCAAGCAAATTTGACTACAGTAATAATATAGTTGAGGTATAATATTCTGGAGAAATCAAATACTGATGGATTTGAATTAAATAAATAATAAGAAGAGATCCTGATTAGAAATTGTATCATTCTTAGTAATGGAACAGACAACTTAAATACAACCAGCTGTATGGGTTTATTTTCCCAGTTCATACTGAAAAGAACATGACAAGGTAAGCATTAAATTTCTTCTTTCAAAGGCTCTCCTTCTGATTTAAAGTAGACTTTTATTTTATTTCTTCAGATTATTATACTCCATTTAATTAATATTAAGCAACAAACCTAAATCAAAGATTTTTTTTTTGAGTCTTAGGCAAGTCAAACGTCATGTGGGAAATTACCTTGATGCAATGATAGCCTCGAAGTACAGTACCAAGAAAGTTATCCCAGAGTCACAGGACACAAAGGCTCACAGATGACATTAAAATGCTCAAATCATATTTAGAATAAACAATGAGAAGCAAAAGGAAGGAGATAGAGTAAGTTGACACAAATAGAATAGCGTATAACTACAGTTGTATAGGATAGTGGGATGAAAGGAGCCCACTACCTGAATCCTGGGATATGCCATGTTCATATGTCCTGCCTTTCTCTCTTCTACCTCTGCTTTCCTCACTGATGATGGGCTTACTGTTACCAGAATTTAGGTTTGCCTCAAGAGGGCCCATAGATAGAAGCTATCCTTCTCCAATGATGCAAACTTCTTTTATCGGAGAGTCAACAGGGACAAGCCCTGGTCAGAGCTGTGGCAGTTAGCTTCCTGAACAGAATTGGGTTTTATTTGTATTTCTTGGGCAGAGGAGATATGGGGCCAGATTGAGTGTCACCAATGGGTGACCAAATTAAGTCCTTATGAATACTGTGTTTCATATATTTCATGTATATTTAGTGCCTTCTCAATATTTAGTATATTGCAAATATTTTGTACCCAGGGGCCTCAGGAATATTAGGGATATTTTGATTTGTTCATTTCTTTACTTTATTAAGGTATAATTGATATACAAAACTGCACATATTTAATGTATACAATTTGACCAGTTTGGTCATATGCATACACCCGTGAAGCGATCACCACAATCAAGGTAATAGATATAGCTATCACCTCTAAAAGTTTCTTTGTATTGCTTTTATTGTTGTTATAAGAACACTTAACATGAGACCTATCCTCAACACATTTTTAAGTGCACAATACAGCATTGTTAACTAGCGGCATTATGTGCATTATGTGTTACAGCAGATATCTAGAACCTACGCATCCTGTACAATTGAAATTTTATGCCCATTGAACAACTCCCCATTACCCCCTCCCCTCAGACCCTGGCAACTATCATTTTATTCTCTGCTCCTACAAGTTTGACTATTTTAGATACCTCATATAAGTGGAATCATACAGTATTTGTCCTTCTGTGACTGACCTATTTCAATTAGCATAATGTCCTTCAGGTTCATCCTTGTTGTTACAAATGGATAACAAGCGTTGGTGAGGATATAGAGAAGTTGGAGCCCTTGTATAGTGTTGATGGGAATGTAAAATTGTGTAGCCATATGGAAAACAATATGGAGGTTCCTCAAAAATTAAAAATAAAACTACCATATGACACAGCAATCCCACTTCTTGGTATTTATACAAAAGAATTGAAATCAGGATCCCCAAAAAAGATCTGTATTCTCATATTCATTGCAGCATTACTCACAATAGCCAAGATATGGAAACAACCCAAATATTCATCAACAGATGAATGGATACATTCATACAATGGAACATTGTTCACTCTTTTTATGCTTAAAATTAATACGCTCATAAGTCCTTATCTTTATTGAACACATCCTATGAATTCTTCCTATTTCTAACAAACTTTTTACTTACTAGTTACTTATTTACACTTAAAACATTTGAAAATTTTTCATTTGTGTTTTACAAACTACAGACCCATTCACATTTCATGATAGAATTCAACCTTCTGAAAAGTAAATGTACACTACACCAAGCCTCAGAATTTCCTTTTGTGTAAGTTGACATGACAGTGTTGTAAGGGTGCCATCCCTCTCGTTAAACATGATTACATTATTCTTGGCCCGTAACTCAAGAGCAGTCAATCAATAGCCTTGAAAAAGCTGCACAAGAATTAGAGACTTCCTTTCTCTTGGTAATCTGAACTGTAAATAAACAGTCAGAGGTCATTTGTTTGATAGTGGGTACAGAAAGTGAAAGAGAGGAAAAGGAGACTAATATGTAGCAGTAGACAGGAGTAAACAGAATCTATGTGTAAGCGCAAGCCAAAAAGACCTTCATAGAAAAGAGTGAGTTATTAGTTTGATAGGGGAACATAAAACTAAGAAGATATAAAGGGTAAAGAGACACAAAAGTGTAGCTGATAAACACTAACAGAATGGAGATTGGTGGGCTTTTAATTCTGAGTAGACAGTTGGTAGGGTTATTTTGGATCTTGAAAAACTGGCCAGTCCCCAAATTTTCTGAGGTCTGACTATTCTGACTCTGGTAATTTTCATGGTACCTAGTTTGGGAGCTTTTTTGACATTCACATGAGATATAGCCCAGTGATTAAGATTCCTGTTGGCTAGTTTTGTGCATTCACTATAATGAAATGGACTTAATTTTTTCAAGATGTACCCATATAATGACCTGAATATTTTCTCAGCAAGAATTCTCTCAACTTTATGTTGGCTATAGAGTATTACTTCAATGTACCAAATAACTCCCACATAAATTTTTAAAAGGCATCAGGCAATAATATTTGGCATATAGACTTTCTATTTTTTTCAAGGTTAATTTATACATCAAGATGAATAAAGCTAACACCATACTTTCTTGCGTTCTTCCATACATCTAGCATATGGTGGTAATCTTAGGAAACTGACGTTAATGATTAAGATAGAGCTTGGTAAAGACTTGGTTTTGGAAAGGATCAGAAAATAAATGCCAAGTGTACCATCACTCTCTTCTCTCAATCCCATTGTTGATATTATTAATCAGAATTTCATTTCTCCCTAAATCCAGATACATTCATACTTAGAAACATTCATGGCATTATATATCAGGTCTCACTACAAAGAGACCTAAGCCAGCACTTACAATTAAGCCTATTTGCCATCAACTTATTTCCTCCTCTGGACTTGTGTCTTTAGCCCTGGCTGTTTTCTCCAAGTGATTAATGTAACCTCATCAAGTTAGTGAATCTGGTACTTTAGCATTTCTTCAGGATAAAAGAGGTAAAATTATTGGCTATATACTACTCCATACACTACTACATTTTTTTAATTTATTAAAGTTATTTTATAGAAACTAAGCATGATTTAGGAAACCTCAATCTCTAAAGAGTTATCAACTCCTGGGCATTATTAAGGAAGAAAAGGAACCAAGAAAGCTGAAAAGAATATTATAGATAATGGTATCAAAATCAAAAGCTTCTAAAGGCCAAAATTGCCTTAAAGAAATAAAAAAATGGACACTGGGAAAAACATTTGCAATTTATACAATACATGGAAATTATTACTATCATTATAAATAAAGTATTCCTATAAATAGTTAGAAAAGCCCCTTGAATGACTGTTTATGAGGTCTTATTAGAAGGGGCACAAAAGCAAAGCCATGCTCTGAAATACCTTTTTTGTTCCTACTTCTACACTGGTATAACTTCATATATGTGCAGGATTTTTTAAGTCTTAAGAATTCCTGTTTAAAGTGATAATACACTTAAGAGAAAGGATTACTTTAATATATTTGAGTTAGAATTGGTTGGAAACAAAAAGGTGACAATTTCTATCTTTGGTGCCAGGTAGGAATGAGGAATTTAGATGGAAGGAACAGTAATTAAGCAAATCTATGTAATTTTTAAGTACTCTTGAAATATTTTTCTAGTGATTTCTCTGGATCAAATATCATAAGATCACACATGAGTCTAGGCAATATTGACCATTGGCTGATATCGTCAGGCAGACAGGGATGTATACAAGGATGATGGAAGTACACACCACTTGATGTAGTTCTGTCCTCCCCCCACCCAACTGTAACTTGAATGTGGTCAAGATGCTACCTCTAATTAGAAATTTACAAGATGAATAAGAGTCAGTGGAACATATTACATTGCACCATAAAAACACAATCAGCAAAATACAGACTATGAGAAACTGTACAGGCTAAACAACCTGTTTCTTCAATAACAAAAACTGGGAGGGAGGGAGGGAAGCGGGGAAGGAGGAAGGAGGTGGAGCAGGAGAGAAACTCTATAGGTTAAAACCCAAATAATAAAATTTAAAAAATTTAAGAGGCAGATGAACCAACCACAATCCATGCATCTTAATTAGGTCCTAATCTGAAAACAAACTGTTAAAAAAAATATATTACAATTAGAGAAAGTGAACACTGACAGGGTATTTAATGATAATAAGAATTTTTAGGTATGCTTATGATATTAATTTTTTTAAAGATCCTTTATCTTTAAGAGATACATTCTTTTAAAGATTTACAGAGGTGATGGACTATCTATGGTGACCAATTTGCCCGAGACTCAGAGGTGTCTCGTGGCTCGGAACTTTTCGTGCTAAAACCAGGAATGTCCTGTGGAAATGGTGATTTCTATCAAAACTAACTGGAATAGGAGTTGTGAAATTGGTGGGGCTAGAGATAAAACTTGACAGACTTTTGGAGGATAATTGTTGAAGCTGTAGTATATATTTGAAAATGTCCAAGATTAAAAAAAAAATCACATGACCAATATTGCATTTTATGTGGGAAAATGAAATGGATTTTACTAGTCACTGATGGGAAATTTCATGAAAGCATGGTGTCTGGATTGTTTTCAGAACAGAAAACTGAGTATGAAACATACTTATCATCCAAGATAATGCAATGATAATTTTGTCAGGAAACTTGGTGCTTGTGTGTAAAACAATGAAATAGGCTTGAAATGACTTCTTGAAAGTTCATCTATTATTGTGAGGCTTCTTGCGTTAATAGTACCGCTAGCAGACAATCAACATTTGCTAAGTGCTTGTCACTCGTAAATGCCCTGTGAGACCTCCTGACATAGCAAAAAATATGAAAATTAATCACAATGAAGCAATGAATTCTAAGTGTTTTCTTATAGAGCTCGGAGGAGGAAGCACTCACTGATCCAGAGATGTACGTAAACACATGATAAATGAATGCATTTATCCCAAATTTAACATAATCTCTGTATTTATTAATATTTAAAAGCGATGCTTGTAGGTGGATTTGACTGAAAGGTATGCTTTGAAAATTTGCACAGAGTAAAAGAGAATTTGTGGAGTTTACTTATTTTAACATTGCAAGTGTATCTTTGATGTGAACTTCTCTTTACACAATCATCACAGTACAAGTGATGAATTGTATAGTTTACTTTTTTCCTAACAAAATTGAATCAACAATGTAAAAACTGAAAAGCTATTTAAAAATAATTTTTATAGTTAAATCAATGGTTCAGTGATTTGTGTGAATTACATTCCAAATAGAATATTCTAGCAATAAAGTCCCAATTCCCAGTGAAAGGAATTTAATTAATCTACCAGTCACCTTTCATTCAAACTGTGTGATAAATATCTTCTTTGCTCAGTTTATCCCCTAGAATGGAGAAAGATTCCATTACTCTTGGAAGATTAAAAAAAATAAGAATTATAGAATTAATTTATGTTTTTCAAATGCATTTATTCATAAAACTGAGACACGGAAGGTTGCAGAGCAGGTTCTGTAAGGCCACATGAGTTGTGAGAACATTTGCTATGTCACACACTGCATGAGCCACATTTTCAAGGTGTTCTTCAGAGGCGAACAACCCAATGCCCAAACTCTGGCACCAGAGAAGTTTGAAACATCAAGGAGGGACAGAGCAATGAAGCATAAAAGTACAGGTTCTTACAGTCATCCTGACAAACGGGCAGACTGCCAAGAGCTTCAGATTCCTATAAGCCCTAGACAGTCGCTTTCTGTGAAGCATGAGCACAGATAGTCGTGTGCAAAATGCTGTATGGCTGCATCAGCTTGCTGAATTATGATACCCAAAAGGAGGGGGGAAACTGAAATGCAGAAGACTAAAGAGCCCCATAACAATTTACTTTTTGTTCTTAGAATATGCCCTATTTTAAAGTATTACTTCTTGTTGCAGCTTTCCTCTACACTCTTTCTTAACCCCGCATAGTTACTTGTCCAACCTTACCTGCCCTTCTGTTAAAAACCAGCCTAATTGCTCTCTCCTAGAAGGAAGCTGACAAGATTCTCTAAAGTAATAATTACTTCTCCTTCCCAGATACTTTCATAGTGCTCTCTAGATACCTTTGTTATGGCATTTGTTATAGATAGCTTAAATCCATTATTTGTTATGTATGTGCTTCTTCCACTGAAGAGGGCTTTTAGAAAGCAGTGATCATGTTTTCAAAAATTCTTGTATCTATAATAGCTCTAATATACATACTCACACAGAATATATTTTAACAACACAGGTGGAACTGAAACAATAGACGGGAATTGTTTGCTTTGGTTAAGGTCTCATTAGAAAAAAGAGCTGGTAGAATATTCTTCAAAATTTGTTGAGCACAAAAAAAGGGAAGATGAACAAAATAAAATACTCATTTCACCTACTGATTTACTTTATCTTTTACTTGTTCTGTGTTTAAGCTGCAAGTTTTACAACTTTACTAATTGGAGCTATTGATTCTTGGGTTATTTTCTTTTTGGAACATGATGTAAAAGTTAGACATGTAACTAATCAGATGTAAAGTTTAAGTTAAGAAACTCAGGTTTTGGACACATCGTTGTCATTTGTTTAAACTTGAACTCAACATTATCAAAATGTTTACCAAATGCGTCAGGATTATAAATGCAGTCAAATGTCAAAGTTTGTATTTTTCTCTCATCCCTTTTATTTCCATATAAAAAAAAATGCTGTTTAAAAAGCCTTTCAGTTTACATTTCTAAATGGCTTCGGAATTTCAAAGACTAGTTAGATAAATTGCTTTTAAGCTATAAAACTTTGCATTCCAGTCCTCAGACCATTGTTGTATATCTGCTTCATGATTGAAGGATGGAGCTATATCAGGATCAAATAATGTTACCCTTTTCAAAACAGCTAACATGAGTGTAATTACTATATTTTTGTCATTTTCTTTCTCTCTCCCACCTCTTTGTTTCTTACTTTCTCTCTGTCTCTCAGGTGAGCAAATTAAGTAAACACAATTTTGTGACTGCTTTTCAGAATCAATTTAAATCTTACCTGGACTCGAAAGCTTGCAACAAAAAACCTAGCAGAAAGTATTTCATTTAACTACAGAATTTTTTGTATTTATGTATGTTATATCTCTCAATTGTATTATATTTGGGAAATCTAGCATTTCAACCGTGTGTTACAATTCTTTAGTACCATTCCCATTAGAGATTGCTGGATAGAAACGGTTAATTTAATAAATTTCCTTGGGGGCCGGCTCCGTGGCCGAGTGGTTAAGTTCGCGCGCTCCGCTGCGGGGGCCCAGGGTTCGGATCCTGGGCGCGGACATGGCACCACGCGTCAGGCCACATTGAGGCGGCGTCCCACATCCCTCAACTAGAAAGACATGCAACTAAAGAGATAGGACCGTGTATAGGGCGGGTTTGGGGAGATAAAGCAGTACAAAAGAAAAAAAAAAGAAAAAAGATTGGCAACAGTTGTTAGCCCAGGTGCCAATCTTTGAAAAAATAAATAAATAAATAAATAAATTTCCTTAAAACTGAAGGTCACCTATCATGTGTCTTCAAAGTTCATGAATATTTCTTAGGGGGTAATCTGCAGAATATGAACTGAATTAAATACAAAATTTATGTTTAGTTTCCATCAGTTTAAACAATCATAATATGAACACCGTGTGGATTCTTTACCTTTCATCCAATTGTTCCTTTCACAAGAAACAAACCTATAAAGACCAAATTGATTAAATTATTTAAGAGTGAGACATTTTAGTCCAATAATAAAACAAAGTAATTCTTTAAGAAAAAATTGAAATCCAAATTTTATTTCTTAAAAACAAAGAAAAGAGATGTGATATCTCATACATGAGAAGACCAAGCTACAAAATAGCTTGTTTTATTTCACTATGTGATCTTGTGCGACTTTACATAACTTCTTTAAAGCTTAATGCCAGCAGTACTACATTTGTAAAATGAGGAATTCCCACTATATCATATGGCTATCAATTATTCAACCATTTAAACTATATCATGTTAGCTAAAACTGCACAAAATAGCAATTAACTTACCTATGAGCTATTTACCTATTATTCCCTTTTATAAATTAGGAATCTGAGGATTGAAGACAATAAATAGGTATTGTTCAAGATCACACATCTTGTAACTAACAGAGCCAGGATTGAAACCCAAGCAGTCTGGCTCCAGAACGCATGCTTTTAACTATTATACTATGAATTCAAAGATTCCTTCAAACTCGTATCTATTCCTATCTCTGACAGTACGTTTAGCTTCTCACAGTTTCTACAGATTAAGTTGGTGCACAGGAAAGGTAAGCCCAGCTTCTTGCTAGTGCAGTAGAGAGATACCAGTGTAGATAGATGATTTAAACAATTGTACTGAGGTATAATTTATATACCGTAGAATTCACCCACTTAAAGTATAAAATTTAGTGGTTTTAGTATGTTCCCAGAATTAATGCAAATGTTATCACAATCTAATTTTAGAACATTTTCATGATTGCTAAGAGCACCCTTGTACCCAATAGCACTTATTTCCATTCCCCCTCCCAGCCCCAGGTAACCACTAATCTACTTTTTGTCTCTAGATTTGCACATTCTGGACTTCCAATATAAATGAATCACCCAATATGTAGTGTCTTATGACCAGTTTTTTCACCTTAGCATAATGTTGTCAAGATTCATCCATATTGTAGAATATATCAGTATTTCGTTCCTTTTTATTGCCAAATAATACATAGTTCATTGTCTGGAAAACCACATTTGTTTAGCCATTCATCCTGTGATGGACATCTGGGTTGTGTCCACTCTTTGACTATTATGAATAATGCTGCTATGAATATTAGTGTATAAGTTTTTGTTTGGGCATATGTTTCCATTTCTTTTGGGTAGCCAGATTATTCAGAGAATTTTAAAGGAGTGTTCATGATTATAACTCCAACTTACTTCTTTACTTTTTGGGAATGGTATAAGGAATATTTTCTCAAAGAAAGCACTGTGAAACCGTACATGGCTAGATTTAGATGTCATATGTGAAATCTGAAATTTTGTGTAGACAGTAGTACTGTCAGTGTTTCAATGATAGCGCAATGATTTGGTTTTATCATTAAGAAAAGATCAGAGTTCAAAAGAAACAACAAAGAACAGAGCAGGTAAATTAAATTACAACATTTCCCCCACCCTTTTTTTCACAGGCACTGACTTGGAGATACGGTCTGAAGGTCTGGAATGAGAAGGTTATCATGACATTGGTTGAATTATATCTCCAAAATATTAAAAATATTAATTTATAATAAAGAATAAAGAAATGAGGTCAGAAACAGAACACGCCTGATTCAGATTTAAAAATTAATAAGTGAAGGGAACATGATCCAGAGTTTATCTGAGAGACAACTGCGGGAGTAGCCTGAGGACTGGTTAGGTCTGGAGCCCTGGTGTCAGCTCAGCCGCTGCCACCAGGACAACGGCTGAGTCCTTCATGTCTCTGGGCTGCAGTTTCCTCTTCAAAATGAAGACACTGGACTAGAAAATTGTTAATTAGTCAGTTGGCATCCATACCAAATGACTTTACAGTTTCAATGACTTGAAAATTCTCTGACTTGGTATCCAGAGTATGGAACATTAAAAGATATCCCAGACAGACAGTTCTGTTCCCCACTTTACTTTGACAGATTCTCTCCCTGTCTTGATAGATAGATATTTTACATATTTATAGCTTATTTGAATATGAACACAGAATCAGAGATTGTTAGAGTTGGAATGAATTTCAGTAATCATTTGGTGAATTATGCAAGACTCTCATTTTAGAGATTGTAAAAACGGTTTTGACCTGTGCAAGGACACATCATAGCAACTGGGGATCCAAGACTGGCCAGGGCAGTTGGCTCTTTCGACTCTATCATGCCACTTTTCCTAATGACTCCTGGGAGCCCACAGATCCAAACGTCTGTAGCTGCAATCCTGTCTCCATGGCAGACAGAGGAGTTTAGTTTTCCAAAATAGAAACAAAAAGTCATTTGTTAACTACCTATAAACAAGAAAAAGTTGCTGACAGACACTAAAGTTTTAAGTAAAGGTTATCACTTATTAAATTCTTTCTCCTTTTCATAGCACCTGCAACATCAATCAACGTATAATTCTGAATGGAAAAATTCTTTTTCAAATCACTCACATTGTGCAGGAAAGCTGATGCAAACCTCTACCAATGATTTTTTTTCCTTCCTAGAAAGCCTGAGATATGCTCTCTATTGATGCTACTGCTGTTGAAGAAAATAGTGGTAACAAATTATTTGGTTTTTAATAGTTGCCTTCTAATTATTCTCTGCCACATCACACTTGGTATTTCCTTCATAACAAGTTTCACAGTCTGTAATGATCATAATTATTTATGTGTTTACTTTTTATTTATGTATTTATGATCTGCCTTCTTCAACTAAAATGTTAGTCCCTTGGGTGGCAGGAATTCTGCTTGTCTTGGGATATCGGCAGTACTTAGCACGTTTCCTGGTCCTTGGTCAACAGTGTTTGCTGAAGGAAAGAAGCAAATAACATTATACCAGTAAAGAGCATGCATGGCAAGACGTGAGGAACTCCGTAATTTTTTGCATTTCAGTGAAATCTGAATATTTGCAGAAATGACTATTGACGTGAAAATGCTTCAGATGTTTATATCTCAGCCCACAGTAAAATGAGTTAAACTCTTATTGCTAATCTCGGTACTTAAAGATAGTGTTGTTGATTTATGATTAATATCGTCAGCCGTGTAATCTAGTTGAACGCTATTATCAAATGCATGAAAAATATCTTTATTTAATGGCATAGGGTGAAGAGGATAACTTTGGAGTTAGACAGGCCTGCATTCTAATTTAGCTCTGCCACTTCCAAGCTCTGTGATCTTGGGTGAGTCTCTGGATTTTATCTATTAATATAGATATTAGATCAGACTTTCTACAAGTTCTTGATACAATATGAAAATATTCAACCTGTTAGTAAATTTCTTCATTTACTGCAAGCAATTAGCTTTCATAGTGTTAAAAAATTAGTGGTAATCAGCATTAAATACAGTGAATATTCGACAAATGTATTTATTTTTATTATTACTGATTTGTGGCAACCTCAAAGATTTACACCACATAAATAAAAAGTGATGACGCAAAGCTGATCATTCTGTGATCATGTGGCTTCAGTGTGGGCAGTATTCAGGTTTTCAAATCAGTTTTTATGGAGATTCTTCTGCCCTGTTGGCAAGGACTCCCCGTGGACATACAGGATCTTAATGGTGCTATCATCTTTTGCCAATCTTTGTCCAGCCCAGCAGAGTGGGTTTGAAAAAGTGCGGGCATGATGATAAGAGACTGGCTTAGGTTCAGACCTCTATTATCAGGCTTACTGGTTTTCATGTTTTGCCAAATACAGCATAAAAAATGAGAGAGGTAGTGAGTTCCCCATCACAGAACATGTTCAAATACAAGCTACATGGTAAACTGGAAGAGGGCAATGTAGACAGGATTTAGCCGTTACTGCTTTGTTTTTAAATTCCAAGTACTCATAATGTAATTTTTGGAGTGTCAATGCTCTGCACTTGTTTGCAGCAGGTGTTTTACCTGCTTTTTTGGAAGTGGTGATAATATTGCTAATTGAACCTTAGGTGCTGCATGTGTTAAGGAAATCTTAACCAGAAAGTGTACAAGGATCCTGTAAGGCTAAGGATTTTGTTATCTGACTACCATCGCTACTTTTTTTTTTTTTTTTTTTTTTGCTGAGGTAGACTGGCCCTGAGTTAACATCCATGCCCATCTTCCTCTACTTTATATGTGGGATGCCTGCCACAGCATGGCTTGACAAGCGGTGCCATGTCCGCACCCGGGATCCGAAACCGGTGGACCCCGGGCCGCCAATGCAGAATGTGTGCACTTAACCTCTGCACCACTGGGCCAGCCCCACTTTTGCTACTTTTAAAAAAAGTTTATAATGTAGTATGTATCCTGCCAGATTCTCTGAAGGAGAATCTTCTGAAGTACTTTTGGTTTTCTAAGGAGCTTGCTGATCCTTTACTAAGGAGAGTGCTGACAGGCTGCTCTCTGTTATTCTTCAGTGCTATTTCACTAACACTGATGAAAGGGAGTCACTTTGGTCTTTTCATGTTAGATGATGTCAATGAAAGTTGGTTTGTCTGGGACTGTAGAGAGCCTTGCATTCTAGTGGCAATTTCAATGTCCTGTTCTCCATCAGCACAAACAGCCCACTCATCTTTCACACTTTTATTCCTACACAATAAATTGAATACCTATTATGGGTCACAGTTCTTTGCTACAGACTCTTGAGACTGTTAGCGTAGTAGGAAAATGATAAATAGTCACAATATATGTGATAGATGTTGCAGGAGGTGGAGAAAGGAAAGTAGTAAGAGCAGGGTGTAACGGAAGGAGTTATCTCTGCTTGCATGGGCAAGGGAGAATTTCACTGAAACTTCATTAAGGAGGTGAAAAGTTAGCAGGAGTTCTCCATGTGAGGATGAGGCCGAAGTCCCACAAGCTTACTCTAGAGCAAGCAGCTCAAGATCTTGGGTACACCACATTGAGTGCTGGAACCAACTAATAATATTACTTAAAGAGAGCAAATTGTTCAAATTTGGAGAATTTTGTAAGCTGGTTGACAAACATAGCCATTATTAAATATCACATTATGTAAACTTACCATCAAATAAATTATATTAAAAACAAAGGTAATAAATATTCAAACCTTATAATTTCCCAATTATTTTACTACATCTTACTCTTATGTATACTTTTGAGGTTATTTATGTCTATTGCACCTGAATCATAGATGTCTAAATAATTGTGTGTTACTATGCATCTCTTTCCACCTCTTCATACAGTGACATCATGTTGTGTCCATGGTGGAAGTATTTATGCCTGGAAAAATCAGCAAGTACTACAAATCAAGATTTTATTTATTGTTTTCTTGATCATCTGGGCTTAAGAAAATGATGGAGAAAAACATCAATAATGCAGATTACACTTAAAGTATGTTGTAGTTATAGCTGTTACATTGTGAATAGCACACACGAAAAAAGGAGGAAGCATCTTTCCAGTATCAGAAAACTGTTATCTGATTCAGCAAAGAAATTGCTTATGTCATTGACTAATGAGTGAGGTTCCAAAAAATGTCATCATCGTTCATATTCACCTTAATCATTAATGTAAACGAAAATATCATCAACATTCATGTCAGAACCATAGCTGTTTATCAACTGCCACCATAGTTTGGCTCTAGATACAACAGTTCAGCAAAAATCAACAAAAGCAGTCAATTAGAATCAATTGGCTACACTGAATTTACAAGAAAGAGTATTTCATGTTTTTTTTTAATACTTTTTTTGCATGTGAGGAAGATTGTCCCTGAGCCAACATCTATGCCAATCTTCCTTTACTTTGTATATGGGATGCCACCACAGCATGGCCTGATGAGTGGTGCCTAGGTCTGCACCCAAGATGCCAACCTGCGAACCCCAGGCCACCGAAGTGGAGCATGCGCACTTAACCACTGCACCACTCAGCGGGCCCCTTTCATGTTTTCTTATTATCTGTAAATTGTATGCTGTGCATTCTTCAAATCAGTAAATATACTAAACTTATGTATATATGTATACATGCACACACAGAGAAATGTGTATGTATGTGTGTATATTATACACACACACTTTTTTTTCCTCCTGGAGACCAGGCTGTTAGACATTCACAGACTCGCCACCGTGCGCAGTGTTATTGTGACCAGTGCACCAGAAAGAAAGTTCTGCTCTACTTAAGGGAGCCATTTAATGATTTAAGGTAGGAAGTTGTATGATTATACCCATATTTTGGAAAAATTTCTTTACTTGAATTAAGGAATAAAGACAAGGAAACAATTTAGGAGAGAATTAATTTAGTTCAGGTAATAAATATTGAGACCCTTAGGTTAAACCAGAAAAAAGGGAAGAGATGGATCTGAAAGACATGTTCCAGTTAGAGTTGTAAAAACATAGTGACAGATTAGCTGTGAAAGAGGGGCAATAGGAAGATCCCCTCAGATGTGTGGCTGAGAAGAATCGCTAAGGAGCAAAGGAAGTAAGTAGATTAAGTAATTTTTTTAAATAAGCTTTTCATTTTTATTTTATTTTTTATTTATTATTTTATTTTTTGAGGAAGATTAGCCCTGAGCTAACTACTGCCAGTCCTCCTCTTTTTGCTGAGGAAGCCTGGCCCTGAGCTAACATCCGTGCCCATCTTCCTCTACTTTATATGTGGGACGCCTACCACAGCATGGCATGCCAAGCGGTGCCATGTCCGCACCCAGGATCCGAACCAGCGAACCCCGGACCCCTGAGAAGTGGAATCTGCGAACTTAACCGCTGCGCCAACGGGCTGGCTCCAGATTAGGTAATTTTTAAAAACCATACACACACACATAAATTTTGAGTAAGGATTTAGAAGCTTAGTTTAGGACCACATTTGAAATACTTAGATATTTAAACAGAGTTTTCCAGGACATGGTTGAAGATGAGCGTCTAAATGACGGAAAATGGATCTGGTTTGAGTTAGAAATTTTGGAGACTTAGGAAATCGATGGTTGAGGAAGACATGAGCTACGGAAGGAGGCATGAAAGAGAATACATACCACGAAAAAGGAACGGAGGTACGATTCAAATTTTGGAACCATCCATATTTAATGGTAAGATGATAAAAAGGCTTAATAATGGAGACGAAAAGAATTAAGATTAGAAGAGAATCAGGAGAGAGTGGTGCCTCAGAAGTGAAAGTTTGGAAAAGACATAATCCGAGGTATCAAATGCAGTGGAGAGTCACCAAAAAACCCAAAACATTCACTGAAGGTAGTGGGCTGAGGTTAGATTATCTGCTGTACCAACTGTAGTACGATTCTGTTTTGGTTATCAATTGTTGCATAGCAAACTAACCCCCAAATTAGCTTAAAACAACCACAATTCATTATTTCTCATGATTCTGAGGGTTGATTGGGTTCAACTGGTCTATACTTCTGTGCTACATGAAGTCTCCCGGAAAGTCCAAGATGACCTGAGTGTCTATGGCCTCAACTGGGGTGCCTGAAATGGCTAGGGGCAATCTGGGCCTCTTTTTTCTCCCTTTGGAGATTCTCATCCTCCAGGGATGGTCAGACTTCTTTAAAGGGCAGCTGGTTTCCAAGATAGCAAGGGGGGAACCTACAAGGCATCTTGAGGTCTGGGCTCAGAATTCCCAGAATATCCCTTCTGCCGCATTTTATTGATCAAAGTAAATCACGAGGCTAGCCTAAATCAAATTCAAGGGGTGGGACACACACCTCACTGCTTGATGGAAGGAGTGGCATGAGTGAATAGGAATAGGAGAAAGTTTTGGTGACTGTCTTTGTAGGCAATTACTCTGTGCGTTCTTCTTTTGAGCCACATGAGTACATTGAAGTGTTGGCCCCTGTCTTATTTTAGTCCAAGCAGCTCCAGGATTAATGCGATGCTCCACAGCTCCATTTACATCCAACAAAAATAAAGACTCTGTATCTAAGGTCCACAAGTGAGCTCCTGCCCAAGTGCAGGTCTCAGGAGTCAAGGAAGTGCATACCTATACCTAACGGCAAGATCTGGATTAGGAGGTGGAACGGGGCCAAGGAAAAATGAACACACCACAGATCCTCATCTATATAAAGCTGCAAAAAAACAAACAGAACCTACTAACTTTCCCACCCAAGAGTCTGAGAACAAACGTCCTAACAGCCTCATTCCATTTCTTTGCTTCAGCACCCAGACATTTTTAGATCACTTGTGGCCATGAGGTATCAAATAACATGAAAAGGGGAGGGGGACTTTCTGTATTAACAACAGTTTCTTTGTCCACATGGATGTGCCAGAGCAATGCCTTAGTATGCAGAGAACTACCGTAAACAGGGCAACTTTGTGCAAGACAAGTTTTCAGGAAATATGTTGGCCTCATTGCATATCTCTATGGCATGTCACATTGCATAGTTTGAGTAGATGAGTCTTCCTGCTGAAGACCATGCATACACAGGTGGCTAGACTTTCATGTTATTTTTCATGCATTTCTAAAGTAAAGCAAGCTCTGATTCTCTAATTAGGTAACTTGGAGCACCATTTTATTTTCCATTTCTTGCTTTCAAATGTATACACATAAGCCAATTTCATTATTTTAGAATTATTTCTTAGGACTAATTTCCATAACAATAAAACAAAGAAGCCCATAATACAAATGATTTATATACGTAAGTACTACATAATGTGTGAATGCAAACATTGAAATTCATGATAAAATTCATAGTCCATAATTGTAGTGTTTTAATTTTAGCAGTCTAATTGTAGAAATCTCTAATTATCATGATTTGATGTAGTCTAGCTGGCTGTGAAATCTTGAGCTAGTCATTTTAGGATTATTTTCTAGGAATAACAAATGGTTTACACACAAAAAAAGCACTATTTAAACATTACACAAACAAGCCAATATTCATGTTTAAATTCACAACCCTGAATTTTAGTGAAAAGAGAGCTATCCTGGCTTCTGGTCTAGTCTAGCTGGATATGAAACTTTGGGCTAGTAATTTAACTGCTTTGAAGTGCATTTTTATAATTTTCCATTGTTAAGAGAATAGAACTAGATTATTCTAATTGTCCATCTCCAACTCTAAAATTCTATCATTCCTTGGTTCTGAAAATGAATTAGAAGTTACCAACAAAAACCAATACAATTCCTCAGAACAACTGAATCTTTTTACAACGTATGCAGCTAAATCATTTTATAGGCCTCAGAGGATCAAAATGTCAGCATTGGAAGAGATTAGAATTAATCTTCGACTAAGTCCCAATGAGTCTTCCCTTGTTACTCCAAGACACATCACCTTTTCCCGTAGGAATAGTAAATGGCAGACTAACTAATCAACTCTTTAAATAAAGGAGATGAGAAGTAATGATTTTTCAGAAGAAATGTTTTCACCACGTCACTTGTCACCTGCTTATAAAGTCAAACTATTGTAAATTTAAAAGTACAAAGTTGCTAAGTTTAGCTTGATTTTCATTTGTTACAAAGACTTTAATTCCACTCTCATTGACGCTGATAGTTTGCACCAGTTTTTGACTACTACCAACATAATTTTTTAAATGAAGTTACGTAGAACAAAAAAGTGAGTTTGGCGACTGAAAAAAGAAAGTAAGGAACTGGTCATGGAGAGGAATGAGCTTTCTAGTGGGTAGCCTCCACATCTGAACCCATCTGCTTAGGGTCGCATGGAGACCAAGAGCATTGATGGACTTTGGAATCACACAGACCTGGGGTTTGAATACCAGCTAGACCACCTAGTACCTTCATGCCCTTTGGAGAATGACTCCATAACTCTAAACTTCAGTTTTTTTCTTTAGATAATATTAGCAGCTGTACCATAAGCTGTTATTAGTGGGAAAATATATCAAAGGAGCATAGGACTGAACTTGACATATAGTTCATGTTCAAGTGTTTTTTATTATTATTATTGCTATCATGATCATCACCATCATCAAAGCTAAGATCTAATGGATGTTTCATTAAAAAGTAAGTGAAATATCATGGATACTAAGAACATAATATTTGTACCCTTACAATCATTATTATAAAAATCACGACTTGTTTTTTTATTATTTTATTTTATTGTGATAGGAACACTTAACATGAGATCTACCCTCTTAACAAATGTTTAAATATACAATACATTATTGTTGACTATAGATACTATGGTATAAAACAGATCACTAGAGCTTATTTATCTTGCTTGATTGAAACTTAATGCAGTTTAATCAATAAACGCCCCTCACCCCCTTGCCCAGCCCATGGTAACCACCATTCCACTCTTTTATATTCTATGGACTGAACTATTTTAGATACCTCATATAAGTGGAATCATGTAGTATTTTTCTTTCTGTCTGGGCTTATTTCATTCAGCATAGTGTCCTCAAGGTTCAGACATATTATTGCATATTACAGAATTTCCTTCTCTTTAATGGCTGAATAGTATTCCACTGTGTGTATATACCACATTTCCTTTATCCATTCATCTGTTGATGGAAGTTTAGGTTGTTTCCACATCTTGGCTATTATGAATAGTGCAATGAACATGGGAGTGCTAACATCTCTTCAAGATGTTGATTTCAGTTCTTTTGGATAAATACCCAGAAGTGGGTTTGCTATAAACTGAAAATACAGGCCACACACTGCCAGAATAATGCCTATAACTAACCCCATTGTTTTTACTCAGAATACATATACAACATCTAGAGATCAATAAAAACAATTATCAAATAGAAAAGGGGTTAAAAAACATCAACAAGTATTTCACAGAAGAATAAATGCAAATCAGTCAAAAGCCTATGTCAAGGGGCTGTCTTCGTGGCCGAGTGGTTAAGTTTGCGTGCTCTGCTTAAGTGGCCAAGGGTTTCACCGGTTCGGATCCTGGGTGCAGACCTAGCACCACTCCTCAGGCCATGCTGAGGCGGCGTCCCACATGCCACAACTGGAAGGACCTACAACTAGAATATACAACTATGTACTGGGGGCTTTGGGGAGAAGGAAAAATTTTTTTTTAAATCCTTTAAAAAAAACTTAACCCCATGAATATCAGAGAAAAGAACTTTAAATCCACAATAAAATTTAATTTTATATTCAGCAATTTAATAATAATTAAAATTAAATTAAAATCTATCAATACTAGGTGTGTAAGGTTATGAAACAACTAGAAGTGTTTAGCCTACTATTAAAGAGAATATGATTGATATAGTCACATTTTTTTTGGCAATTCCAATAGAGATGAACATATATACTGGTGGTTATTCGAGTTCTAAGGAAAGCAACCTGATGGAATTCAAAGAAAATGTTTCTTAATGTGAGCAATGGATGTAGTATTCTCTCTCTTATCTTCAGTTTCACTTTCTGCATTTTCATTTCGTGGTCAACCAAAGACATCATCTGCTCCTGACATCCAACCACCAACATCACAACTCAAAGATCCTCCCTCTAACATGTCATCAGAAGGTCAATAGTAGCCTAACGCTGGGTCGCAATGCCTACGTCATTCATCCCACTTCATCTCATCCTGTAGGGATGGTGTCATCTCATACCACCACAAGAACAAGCTTGAGTATGGTACAATGCGATACTTTGAGAGAGAGACCACATTCACAGAATTTTTATTACAGTATATTGTTATAATTGTCCTTTTATCATTGTTGTTGGTAATCTCTTACTGTGATTAATTTATAAAGTAAATTTTATCATAGGTATGTAAGTATAGGAAAAAGCATAGCATATATAGGGTTTGGTACTCTCCATGGTTTTAGGCATCCATGGGGGGTCTTGGAACTAATCCCCCATGGATAAGGAGGGACTACTATACATACAATTTAATTTTATTATTATCTTTTAAACTGAAGTAACTCATTTTACTCAATTTTGTTTTTCTATATAACAATAAAAATTAGTCAAAAAAAACAAAATTAAATTAAAAATAAAAATCACTACTAATCACATGTTTGCCTGTGGATGTGAAATAAAGCAAAATATCAGGCTTAACTTCTACTTTCTAGGAATTAATAAGATAAATAATTACAAATATTTGGGACATAGGTTACACCAATAAGTCAAGGTTTTAGTTTATGTGCATGCAAAAAGGACTAGGGTGAATGAAGTGACTGTTAGCAGTGCCTGGATGGGAGCAGTCACCACTACTATTTTCTTTAGCAAAGGAAATCTTGGAGAGATTAGACAAGTATTTATTATGTATTTAAATTTTCTGATCACTAACGCAATATATAATTATTGCAAAAAAATTTTAATGTAGAAAAGCACACAATCAAATATTAACAAAAAATCAATTATCCAGAGATTACTGCTATTAGTATCTTATCCTACATAGTTTATATTTCCATCTTTTATTTTTACAAATAGCTGTATTTTACATAATTGGTATATATACTGTTCTTCAATATGCTGTTTAGTAATTTATCATAATAATTTATCAAAATTAATATACTTGATTATTCAGTAGTAGATATATACAGCTAATATTTTATTATGAAAAATATTCTGAAAACGTTCTTATAGATTAAATTATCTGCCTATCTTTCACTATTACTCTAGGAAAATTCTCTTAATTAAAATTGTTGGGACAAAGAGTTGATCATGTTTAAGGTGATTGATAATCTATGGCAAGACATTCAAAAGTTCCTTTGAATTATTAAAACAACAATCTTGGGATTGGAAATAAATCTTGGATGCTTGGAAAGAGTCTTCTAGATCTAGTTTCTTAGATTACTTGGTTTCTTAGATTACTTCAGCTGATATTTATCTTTTCGTTCTCTGAATATCTTACCAATTATTCTTTTTTTTTTTTTTTTTGAGGAATATTAGCCCTGAGCTAACTGCTGCCAATCCTCCTCTTTTTGCTGGGGAAGGCTGGCCCTGAGCTAACATCTGTGCCCATCTTCCTCTACTTTATATGTGGGACGCCTAACCACAGCATGGCTTGCCAAGCGGTGCCATGTCCTCACCCAGGATCTGAACTGGTGAACCCTGAGCTGCCAAAGCGGAACGTGTGCGCTTAACCACTGCACCACCAGGCTGGCCCCTTATCAATTATTATATATATATTTATAAGCATAAAGAGTATTGTCTATCCTGACATTTAAATATTTTATGTGTATGTTTCTTATGACTCCAATAGGTAAGTTCTGGATTGTAGATATCATGTCATCCAAAGTCTTAAATAAGTATGCATCACCCAACACAGAGCTATGCTGTGTGTAGTGTTCATAGTGTACTCTGTTGTAATCACAGTAACTCAATGAATATTGAGAGAAGTAGTGAGAATGAAGACAACACAGAAGAAGGAAAGGGAATTGATAATAGGAAATATTTAAGTGAAGACTTTCAAATACTTAATAGTAAGACAAAATAGAATAATATTTCTCTACTGATTTTTTTGGCAAAATGAGATGTAGTAAAAACGTCCTAAATGATACTTTCCAATTCTATCTTTCTGCTAAGCAAGAAATAATATTTCTCTTTTGGATGAGAAAGTGGCCTTAACTATACAGATGATATTTAAAGCCAGAAGAATGGATAAAATAACCAAAGGGAGAACATAGGGAGATAAGAGGAAGTCTAGGATTTGGCACCTTGCAACTTCCAAAATTACGGTACAGATAAATAAGGAGAAGCAAGAAATGCATAAAGGAGCAGCTGCAGAGGTAGAAAGGCTCATGCAAGCTAGGAGAGAAGAATATTTTGAGCAAAATTGATGGTGTAACTATGTCAAATGCTGCTGAGAATCTGAATACCATGAGTAAAAATGTCTGACAGGATTTGGGAAAGTGGAGGTCACTGATAAGAACTGTTTCATTGTTTTGCTGGAGACAGAAGCCAAATTGGAAGGAACTGAAGCTTGAAAGTGCAGTGAAGAAACAGAGGCAAGACACATTAATGCACTGTCCATGAAGTTTGGTTACAAAGGGGAGAGGAAAAAAATGGAACTCTGACGGAAGGGGAAGCGGGTCAAGGGGACTTTTGTTTTTCTAAGATGTGTGTTGTTGGAGTTAATTTTTCTACAGGAATGATTTGTAGAGCAGGAGAGAGTAATGAATCGGGAGCAATGGGTAGTAACAATAAGCCAAGCCCTAGAGACACTGAGGAGAAGGGGTCCAGTAGTTAAAGTTTTGTTATGACATGCTCCAACAGCACTGTTACAGAGAAATATTAGTATGACAAGTTTTTCCACAGTAGAAATTTGTTAATTCTTCCCTAGCTTCTCCCTAAAATCCTTAATGTATGGGCTACAGAAGCTTACCGAATGCACACAGTTGAGGCGATGTCTATGAATTCCAGTTGTGAGACTGTGAAAGTGTATAAGGCTCAGCAGAAGTGCACCGATAAAGATCAAAGTAGAAGCAGTACTGTTAATAATGTGCATACCTTTTTTACTGTTCCTGGAGAAATCGCAGAAGCATCTAGGATAAACGTGAAGCAATACTAAGCAGACTTCAGGGCTACGGGCTGAGAGTAAGCAAAACAAATGTCCATTATATCAAGATAATGTAAAGTACTGTGGACACAGAACAGATGTGAAACAAATTCACTTTGTTTCAGGAAGCATGGCAACTATACTTATTCAAATAATCGGGCCAAAATCTTTGTGAGAACACAACCCATGAAAATATATTTACTCATTTTGTGTAACCCAAACCAGGGCTTTAGTGGTTTTGAAAATCCCAACAAAGTCCCCTCTTATCAATGCCATTGACAGGGTTTGGGTTTTTTTTTTTTTTTTTTTTTGGCTATTTAAAATTAAATGAGACTACGAGTGTGAAAGTGCGTAAACCAATGCCTGGTATATAGCACGGATTTAACAATATGCTAATTAAATCTGAACCTTTACCTGAAGGGAAGTAAGCCAAGGAAATAAGGAACTATGACATTTGAGTCTTTGTGAGAACGTTTCTAGTTAGGATTCTAGTGAAAATATTTCATTTGATTTACCTGATTATTAAGGAGACCAAATATTAAGTAAATATTTCTTAGAGTCATAATACTGGGGTGGGGGTGGAGTGAATCAGCAAAATAAGACTTTTCACAGACTTGAGTGGGAACTAATTTTCAAGCCCATTACACTTTGTATGTGATAGTGTTCTTGTTTAGGCTAAATATTAAGTAATATTCATTGGCTTTCTAGGAATAACTCTTTAGTCTGTGTATTTCACCTTAGCTTATAGAAATATGAGTTGAAATGAGAAGTACTAATTGCCTTTAACTATCCGTATCACTTTGAAAAATTGTTCAATAAATTTGCTTTCATAAAAGTGAATGAGAGGACTTCCTTATAAATCTGAAAATATAATGTTAACATGCAGTGTTCAAAAGCAGCCTTGGCTGTCACTAAAATTTTATGAATGAATTTAATGCATACTCAAACTGGATATATATGTTTGTATTAAATATGTGTTTCTAACTCTAACAAAATCACAGCAAGAATATATTTAAAAATTTTAAGATTTTAATAAAATACACTGTTTTCTGCTTGTAGCTTGTCTTCTGATCTACTTTCAGTAGAATATATGCTTTGAGTTATTGCTTTTGTGCCAGAGATTATTTTGTTCCAAATAATACACTACCATTGCTATGATATCGTTTGTGTCACTGACTGTGGGTTATATGAATCTTAAATTACAAAAATATGACTATAATTAATTGTTTTGATGTATTTTCATGTTACAGAAAAACTTATGAATTAAAGGTATGGATTTACCTGCTGACTTGGCTGCACAGTGAGAAGACATGGTATTGCATTCATCAGGAGGCCTAGGAGGGGGCTGGGCTGAGCAGAGGGAAAGCTCTCGGGAAACCAGTGCTTCCATTTTCTCTGACTCAGGAGTCTTACCAAAGGCAGGTGACAATATATCCATCATTCAGACTACGCATTAGTGAAAGACACTGTATGTAGTTTGATAAAAAGGTGCTTGAACGACCAAGTGACAAGCCTTGAAATCCCAAATTTTCAAAATGTCAGCTGGGTTATATAAACAAGTTGTGTTCTGAGATAAGATGCCACCATTTCGTAAACATCTCTTACTAATTCTCATATTAGTAATGGTACCAGGAGATAGATGACATAACTGAGAAATCGCTGTGTAAGCCTATTCCACAGTCACAAAGGACATGAATCATTGAGGACATGCCGCTTGAGTTCTCCGTCTTGCAGCTGCCAATCTGCTGTGGTGAACCAATGACACCTTCTTTGAAGTTATCACTTCATCAGTATTCAGTTCAGCTGAAGCTTTCCTGGCATGCCCTGTGCTCTTGCTTAAGCTCACACTGAGAGGGCAGGCACCTGATTATAAATGAAACAGCTGAAGGATCTCCTTTAGATGTGACAATTTGAAAAGAATGTGGAAGTGGTCATTTTAGAGAAGGCTCAAGGGCAAATTCCAACAAAATCAACTCGAACACTTAAAATTAGAGGCAAAGATGATTCAAACAAAGTTAAGTGACCATGGATTTGAATCTCTTGAAAGAATTTAAGGTATTTTCTAGTAAGTTTAGGAAAATTCAATTATTTTACCATAATTGTAAGGAAATACAGTGGGAAAGATCAGATATGCCATTTTCAATTTCCTCTCCTGGGAAGCAGTAAAGTTTCTAAACACAACACACATTTTAAAAATCTCACACCTGAGAGCTGTGACCGAGCATCCAGTGAAATAAATGATTAGGGGGAAAACCTTGCAATTTATGGCATTTTAATACTATAAGGACAAATCAGCTCAAGAAGAAAGCAAATATTCCTATATTTCTCCAAGACATTCTCCCAGAGATATTAGGTGACAATACCTTTGAGTGAAAATATAGAAGATATTCCTCAAGCCCATACCTAGAGCAGATCCACTAGTCCTTTCTATGGAAATTTATGGTATGGAGAAAAAACAAAACAACAGAACTTAGTGGTTCTCTCAGGTGTCACTTCAAATGCAGAACAGGATTTGCATTTACTCATCTAACGGGTTGTTGAGTCACATATGGTTTAAATTACAAGTTACATTTTACTTTAATTGTCAAACATTCTCATCAGTTTTAGTGATCATTTCACCTTTAAATCATACAGAAAAAAAAAACCCACCTCCACTCAGATGGTCTCAATTGTCTCAATTTGGAATATTCTGGGATGTTCGGTTCACTTAAGAAGCCCTCAAATTCTCCCCTCTGCTTCTCCAGCCCATCTTGGATCCTGTCCTTCGCCATCCGTGTTCCCCATCCGTCAGCAACATTCAACCTCCTGCCATTGGGCAATCACGCTTAGTTTCCCTTTCAGCAGAAACAGCACACCTATTGCTTCCACTCAGATTTTCCCCAGTTTGCTGGATAATTCCACTTTATCATCATCTCTCCCAAACCTTCATTCTTCTCATCAGTTTTCATAGACACTTCTAGGCACAGCTAATCATTCCTTTCTCTTTAACTCTTAAAACTCTGTGCCCTTGTTAGAGTGTTTATCACATCCTACTCTAATTATTACGGGCAAGGCCAACTATCATGTCATTTTCTTCTCCTCTTGGGGCCATCTCTATTTCAATAGTAATACATGGAGTCACATCATGATGGTGGGTAGTCAGTTACATTGGGTCAGAATCTCAAAAAATGTCCAAACTCTCTAGATTTCAGAGGAGTATCCTCTGAATGATGTCCTTGAAGCCTCTATTACTGGGTGTGAGTTAAGGGGGAAGTGTGTGCTCCCTCTCCGATGTGGCCAGGGAGGGGAAATTCCATAGCACTCCAACACACCTCTGCTAAGACATTCTCTTTCTAAGCTTCTTCAAAATCAGTTCTCTCTTATGTTCATTCTGCAACCCTTAAATAAGGAGTTCAGTTCACACTTGGTTTTGAACTGTGCCTGTAGTTGCTAAATGTTCTTCTGTTTTTAACCTTTTGGAGCTTCAGCTAAAACTGAGACAAAGTTAGAGATTCAAACGAGTTCTGGGGAACACACCCTCAGTTTCCCATATACCTAGAATGGAATCTGAGAGCATATAAAAGTTGCTGTGTCTCCCAGGTGGGCAGAAAGTTAGAACTAGTGGGTCTGCACAGTGTCTCCTTGCCATGGAGATGCATATCAGAAGGAGGTGAGCTGGACAGTCCTTGGGAGTAACTGGAAGAAGAAATATTTATATCTCAGTGGATCACCCACAGTACAGTTGTCCCCCCTTAGCCATGGGGAATACATTCCAAGACCCCCAGTGGATGCTTAAAACTGCAGATAACCTATAGGTACTATGTTCTTTTCACTTAAAGGAAGCACTTTATAGCTTCTCTTTGGCATATCTGAATTGTCAGCATCGCTATTCTTTCACTTTGGGGCCATTATTAAGTAAAATAAGTTACCTGAACATAAGCACTGAACATAAGCACTGTGATATCTCCACTGTCAATCTGATAACCAAGACGGCTAGTAAGTGACAGATGGGTAGGTAGCATATATAACGTGGATACACTGGACAAAGGAATGATTCACTTCCTGGGCAGGACAGAGCAGGTTGGTGAGAGATTTCATCACGCTACTCAGTGCACAATTTAAAACTTAAGAATTGTTTATTGCTGTAATTTTCCATTTCATAATTTCGGACCATAGTTGACCAGGGGTAACTGAGATCATGGAAACTGAAACTGTGATAAGGGGGGACCACAGTAGTGCAAGCTGAGTCAATGCAAACACACACTTAAGGGACAATTCGGAGCCAAGAGTAAGCTGTATGATGACATTGTGCGGATTGGAAAGAAGCCGTCTGGGCTCCATGAAGGGCATAGATGGGAAGGAGAGTTCAGGTTATATTTCAGCCCAAACATGTCTTCTTTGCCGAGCAGCATTATGTGATTGTATAATTTCAAATTTCTTTCTCTATAATGAACATCTGTCAATATACCGAGGAAATTGTAATGCATTTTATTCCAAGAACACTTTTAATAATTTAGGATAATATTTTAAACATAAAAAAACATAACCAAACATAACTGCATTTTAAATATCTATTAAATACACTCAAAAGCAAAGAAGAAAATATTGAGGATTTCTCCTCCTCTCCACGTCATCTGTGAAGATGAATCACAGTGTCACAAAGATCTTTGAACTTAAGATTTTCAGGCTAGTGCCACAAAATAGACATCCCATATGCGGCTGGCTGCTTTGGTGAAAGACACAGAGTAAGCTGTCATAAAAAGCAGTTCTATTAGTGATCGCTGGCATGTATTTCTAAAATAAGAATTCTTTTGAAGTTGATACTTCTTAGTAGAAAGGCATTCTTAAGTGTGTACTTAAAAAATTGATCACTGTGTCCATTTATATCCTTGGGCATGAGGGCTAGCACGATTTTCATACCTGAGGAATGCTTCCTTCTTCCTTAAGTGTAAATATACTAAACCCAAGATCCGTGTTACTTAAGACTTATAAGACTTAGAAGACTTGTTACCATAAGACTTATAGATCATTTTAATAAAATGTGGGCACATTTCAGTCAGTGTATATTCATATTTATGCCAAATTCCGTGAAGGCTTTGCCTTGATGCTTTCTGGGTTTGTTGCAATTGTGATTCCAGTGACCAGGAGAAATTGAGTATATAGTCTGAGGAAGCTGGGTATTTTTTTTTTAACATTACTTTTTTGCTGAGGAAGATTCGCCCTGCCAACTTACAGTGGATGTCTTAATCTGACGTTATCATTTTTATGCAATCCAGCTTTAGATTTACTCTCAATTTTACCATTTTTATTTCTCTTCTAGTCATCTAGTATCTCTGATCTTCCATCTGAGATCCTGTGTACTCCTTCTGAAGAGGGGTTTGTCTTCCCAATAGTAAGCTCTACCTGCGATAATTCTTTCAGCATTTGTTTGTGTTTTTGTGTGAGAGCAGCCACCACAGCATGGCCACTGAGAGATGAGTGGTATAGGTCAGGGCCCAAGAACAGAACCCAGGTTGCTGAAGTGAAGCACGCTGAACTTAACCACGAGGCCACCAGGGCTGGCCCGGAAGCTGGGTATTTTAAACATTCACCATCAACTTCTGCACGCTTTTGGAATAATTCACCACAGAATTTCAAACAAAAGTACATATTTCAGTAAGTCTCCTTTTCTTATAACTGTGATACGTGCACTGGGCCACGGCAGAGATGAGCTTATCTTCATCGAATGGCTTTGGACTGAATTGTTTAGAACAGTAATGAAAAAGAAGAGGAGGGGAGGAGTGAAAATGATTCACAAATTCTTAACAGTTTCTGTACACGGATTCTCTCTCTCTCTCTGTTAGATAGTTTCTTAGAACACTTAATACACCCACCTTCAACTCATGCACTTTTTCTTTAGCTATTATAAATAAATATGCAAATAATATTTATTATATGTTGTAACTATATCATATTAAATTATATACAGTCACACGCTGCATAATGATTTTTCAGTCAACAACAGACAGCATAGACAACAGTGGTCCCATAAGATTAGTACGATACAGCCTAGGTGTGTAGTAGGCTACACCATGTAGGTTTGCGTAAGTATACCCCTTGATATTCACGGAATGATGAAATTGCCTAAGGACACATTTCTCAGAAAGTATCCTTGTCCTTAAGTGGTGCATGATTGTATAATACATGAAATACAAATGATCAATATATTATCATTTTACACCATCCAACTTGACATTTACTCTCATTTGTACCATTTTCGTTTCTCTTCCAACCATCTAGTATCTCTGATCTTCCATCTGAGATTCTGTACACTCCTTCTCAAGAGGTTTCTTTTCCCCCCAATAGTAAGCTCTGCTAGTGATAAATTCTTCCAGCATTTGTTTGCTGGAAAATGTCATTTTTTCACTTTAATTTTCTAAGGGAGTTTTGCTGCGTATGGGAATTCTGGCTGGCAATTATTTTCTTCCAGCACTTTGAAAATATCATTCAGCTGTTTCCTGTTTTCCATCGTTGCTGTAGAGAAGTTAGGTTTTAATTTAACTGTCACATATCAGAATATAATCCTTAAAGTTCTCTTAACCTTCTGATTGCTTTTAAATTTTCCATTTTTCTCTTGTTTTCAGGAGTTACTGATGTGTTAGGTGTGGATTTTGTTTCATATCTACCTTGCTTGTTGTGCATAGTCTTTCTGAAAAATGGCTTTATGTCTTTCATCAGCTCTACAAAGATTTTATCCATTATCTCTTCACATTATTTCTGCTCCATTTTTCTTCTGTTGTCCCTTAGGATTCCAACTACAATTTTGTTAAACTTTCTTATGCTGTCCTCCATGTCTCTGTTTTTTCCCCTTTATGTTTGTCTCTTTGTGCATTATTCAAGATATCTTAGCTCTTCCACCAAACAAATTCTTTCTCAGCTGCTTTTAATTTGTTCTTCAAGCATTCATTGAGTTTCTCATTACGGTTATTTTTTCACTTCTAGAATTTCTATTTGTTTATTTTTCATAGTTCCCAGTTTTCTCCTGAAAATTTCAATTCTGGCTATTATCGCTTTACACATAGTACAATTATTTCAAAATTTGTTTCTGATATTTGAAGTTCCTGTAGGTCTTTTTCTATGTCTTAATCTTTTTGGGCTGCCGTAACAAAATACTGCAGACTGAGTGGCTTATAAACAGCAGAAATTTATTTCTCACAATTCTAGAGGCTGGAAGTCCAAGATCAGAGTCCAGTATGACTGGTCGAGGGTCCTCTTCCAGGTTGCAGACTTCTCCTTGTATCTTCAAACGGTGGAAAGAGCTAAGGAGCTCCATGGGATCTCATTTATAAAAGAACTAATCCGAGTCATGAAGGCTCCACCCTCATGACCTAATCGCCTCTCAGAAGGATTAGATCTCGACACATGAATTTTGGGAAGAACAAACATTCAGACGACAGTGCTGTGTTTTGTGGTTGCTGCTGGTTTTCAGTTATGCTGTTGTGTCTTCTCATTTGTACAGTTAAGTTTGTCTGGATAGTTTGCACATCTGTTTGAAAAATTGTTTGGAGACGTAATTTGAAACTGAACATGCTATCTTGTTCCAAACATGTCATCTTGTTCCAAAGTCTTTTCATTTTGCTTTTGCTAGCTGCTTGGGGCCACCAGAAATCTGGAACTGCATCAGTCCAATTTGAGGGATTGCGATACGTTGAACCTGAGCTCCAGTCTCTGGAAGGGCCTTTCTACATGGGAATCACTCTCACCCAAGGGTGGGGCCCTTTGTAGTCCCAACCTAATGTGAGAGAGGCCCTCCCACGCCTCCTTTTTTGGAGGTTCTTGGACTCTAATCCTCATCTCCCTGTCTACATGAGACTGTTAAAGTGCCTACTTCACTTCTGTGTCTTAGCTCTCCTTTCCTGAGTAGCAAATGATTAGAGAGGAAAGTAACTCCAGATCCCAGGCTTCTATCAGTGGGGCTCTATCTTTTCCCAAATTCTGGTCTGATAAGTTTTAACTTTCTTTTCCACTCTCCAGGATTTTGAGAACACATGATTTTCCCCCCAGTTTTTCTAGTTATACTTATGAGAGTTTTAGTCCGAATTATCTGGTTAACTCTACTAGATGCAGAATTGCCTCCAATAACATTTGAAATCATTCTTATATTACTCAAATGTCATTTGTGATCTCCTCACTTTGAATATCTGATTTTTGGTCCATTTAAAATTTGTACTGTAAAACACATCCTCAGTGCCAATGCAAGGCATTATCACATACCGGAACAAATGAAATTCCTTCATTTGTAAAACTGTGATCAACAAATAGTGAGTGCTTTTTTTTTTTTTTTTTTTGTGGAAGATTAGCCTTGAGCTAACATCTGCTGCCAATTCTCCTCTTTTTGCTGAGGAAGACTGGTCCTGAGCTAACATCCATGCCCATCTTCCTCTACTTTATATGTGGGACACCTACCACAGCATGGCTTGCCAAGTAGTGCCATGTCCGCGTGTCTGGGATCTGAACCAGTGAACCCCAGGCTGCTGAAGCGGAATGTGTGAACTTAACCACTGTGCCACCAGGCCAGCCCCAATAGTGAATGCATTTTTATGAAAATTGGTTGCATTTCTAATTGACCATCCAGAAAATCTGTTAATTAGAAGTGTTCATCAGAGGTGACCTGATGTGAACGTACATTAACTTTGATCCAAGTTTTCCCACTCACAAAATGAGTGACTTGGGGCAGGGTTTTTTCACTTAGATGTATTTCATTTGCCTCATATATTGAATAATTATACTTCTTTTAATGGGCTATTCTTAGGATCTAAATAATGTATTTAACACTGCTTATCATAAAATAGATAATAAGTTTCTCTCCTTTTTTTCTGAGTGGAAGGTTGCTATTCTTTTTTCTTTTCATATCTACTCATCCATATTTTTCATTATTGAAGGAAGCAACTCAAACTTCCATTCGAGGGTCATCTCAAATGCATGTTCAACTTTTCTGTCTAAATCACCCATTACAGGAGAAAATTTACATGAACGTTTTTGGACCTGGTTTCAAGATAATTCTCTGTCATTATTTTCAGAACTTGAAAAGTGAAAATGAATGATATGCACATTTATTCACTAACTGTATTTTGTTTTCTCAGGGTACACTAAAATCAACACTCTAAAGCGTGGCTACAGTGTCCTATTGTTCTCTCCTCTAATCTCCCATATGTAAACTATTTATGAAAGGCTTTTTTATTTGCAGGGTCTTTATTGTGATATCGAGGTATATTTTCCATAGAAGAAGAAAAGGGGGAGTGAAGTTTGGTAATTCATCAATTTTTAAATAAATGTCGGGAAATATGCTACAGGTCACCAAAGCATGTGAGTGATACATCTGTTTGTAAATTTTAGTACCTTGAATTCAGTACATGATGGGAAGTCTATTTCATCATATTTAAGAATCCTTTGTGGAATTCAGATGGTAGTAATTCTTCTGAAAACAATAGTTACCTAAAGTTTAGAAAAAATTTGAAGTGTTTCAATAAAATGCTTATATTTATGTTCTGTCACTTTATATTTTTGTGTTTTTAACTCTTCTATAAACCATTTGGAAACACATTATCAGTTACAAAATTCTTGACCTCCTCATTAAGAAGGTTTTACATTTGAATAGCAACATAAACAGCAAAAAGACACTTTTTACTCTGGCTAATCACACAAAAATAAATTTACACATATTGAGTGCTAACTAACTGTATGATGTGTATTATATCATTTGATCTTCAATACAGATTTGAGATATCTGATTTGTGAATTGTGCAAATAGATAAGAAAATAAATAATTACAGATAACTTCCAGACATGGCTGTTTCTTAAAATCATAACTTTCCTGGCTCTTCTCTAGTTTTATTTTCGTTCAAGTCGGTCACATGCCACCTAGTGATATTATAAAGAACTGCAACTTATTATTTATTAATAGAATACATTTTCTCAAGGCAGATACTTTTCCTCTAACAACCTACTTTTCTCTTTCTTCTCTTCCCCAACCCCCTTCACGCTGAAAGTCAGTTAATTATATGGTAGCAATGCAGTCCTTAACCACGGAGGCAGGCTTGCCTCGGGCAACTCTAACATAAATTTGTGCTACTAATTAATAGATTAAAATCTCAGCTTTGATAGTCATAAAGAAAAAAGCAAGTGAGAAGAAAAAAGGTCAAGAGAAAAATTTAAGTAAATATATTGAATGTCAATTACAGTTAGATAAAATACAAAAGGAAATTACTTTTAATGTATTTTAATCTTACTATATGTGTAATACATAGCCTTATATCTTGTCTTACTCTTCCTGTCCCTTCAAAAAATCCTAATTGTTAACGCATTCTTAAGTCTAAAATTTCTTTCGAAGGAATAAAAAAACCCTTAATTCCTTTCTGTAATGTCATTTAATCACACTATTTCAGAAGCTAGCTGCCTTATCTACCGCTTCCTATCTCTTGATATCAAAAAACATATATTTGATGACAGATTGAAAGAAAGAAATGCTGTAATTCCATTGTCCCTATAATAAGGTGACAGATCTGCTACATATATTTTTCCATATATTCCGTGTTGACTCCACTTAAGAATAAATTGATCCTACACTGACCTAGGTCACTTGTGTCATGCAAAATAAGTAAGGACAAGAATTACTACTGTGTGCTCAATGACTGAAACAAGACCATAATAGTAACTGCAGGGTACAGAATCTTGAAGTGTTTTCTTAGTAACTCTCTTCATGGTGTTATATATAAATGAGGCATGAGATGCTACCTGTGATAGGTTATTTGGGGAAGTGACTTTGCCACACAAAATATCTCTTCAACATGCTAAACTTTCACATTTTTTTCGTTCAGAGATTAAGTTTGGGGCTATATAGTTAAAAAGGGTTTTAACATTTAAATGAGCCCAAAAGTAACAGCTGGTGCATATGCAAAAAGATAGGTGCCTTCCCACCTGTACCACAACCTCTTCTCAAGGCTCATTTCATAGCCTTCCTAGAGTCGGAAACGGGGTGGAAAGACACAGTAAAGAGGTGGAAAGTGTGCCAAAGGGGATGCCAGAAAAATACTTTGCTTACTTGACAATTTTTCCTCCAGTGCTTGCATAGTTTAGAACTGAAGCCTACGCCAAAGCTTTCATGCCTTACTTTTAGGCATGCCCTAGATGAAAGACGGGCTGCAGGCAAAAGCCAGCCTCTTTCTACAAGCTGAGTGACAGGAAGAGTTGGGAGTTGCTAACTTCCTGTGACAGCTCTCATGGCGGGGCAGATGTACGAATGGCAACAGCCTGGGATCACATGCCATCTTCAACATGCATGCGATTAGCCTCAGATCCTGGCTTTAAGTTAATATAGTTGAGTGATTTATGGCACTGTCCTCAGAATAACAATATGTAGCAATCTTTAAAAAAGTAATGCACTTACAGGAGACCAGGAAGAGTGAAGAAAAGGGGTATTAACACCAAGTCTGTGACACTGTCCACGTAATTCCACATAAAGCCAGTTTCCATGCAACTTTCTGTACAAATTGTTCCAGTTATCTTCGTGACGGTGAGCGACAATTTATGCCAGCAATTTAGATAATTTATATAAGTGTATGAGCTTCAAAAAATGTTCAGCCTCCAAGAGGTAAAATACGTGCATTAATAGAACATTTATGTCAACTTAATTAATAGCGAAATAATAAATTACTTAGTAAATATTTTTAAAGAATAAATTACATGATAAGGAAATTAAATTATTTTATATAAAATTTGTGGTGTTTCCATAAAATTGAAACTTTTCTAAGCCTACTTATTATCTCTCTTGCACACACACAAACACCATGCACACATACTTCCTTTTTCATCTTGAATTTTCTTCTAAATAAGCAGACTTCACAGGCCTGGTCTTGATGCCAAAATGAACTCCTTTCATTTGCTGATTGAGATCTGGCTCAACAGCCCATGTTTCCCGCTGGGTCCTTACAGAGGGAGCATTCATATTTTACCCTAATTTATTCATTATCAAACATCAAACCTTTGGAAGATAAAACAAAGACCTAGTGAACAATGAAGGGAGAACTTACTGGTTTGTTTTCATCTTCACTCTCAGATGAAAGAATTCTTCAGTAGCACAGCCCACTCTGCCAATACATCATCCAGGTAATTGGGGGAAGGGGGCGGGGGGAATGACAGGCTGGGCCAAATCAACCTTCTGCATCCACTGGTGCACACAATAATCTCCAACATCAAAAGTATCTAATGAGAACTTGGGAATCCACGGCATTGTATTAGCTGACCCAATCTTGTAATTAAGTATCAAAAATCCCCAAGCTTTTTGTGAACATTTACAAGTTACATAGCTAGATCTCTACACATGCAAAACAAAAGGCCTTAGTCATACTTTCCTTCTCAGAGGAAAGCTTTAATGACAGCTCTGGACAAGCACCAGATTTTCAGTATCAAAGACCCCAGTTTCTGTGTTAGTTCTGCTGCTAAGAGACTGCATAATGATGGATAAGTCGTATATTCTTATTTATAAGGAGATATTACCTTTCTCAAGGATGTTTGAGAAGAGATGAAATCATGATGTGAAAGTTGCTTTGTAAAATGTGAAGTATCTTACAAATTTTTGGTATTTCTATTACTATTATGACAAACACTGATACTATTGCTTGCACTCATCGGGTAAAGCAGCAAGGACAGCAACATCCTTCACCATGATTGGCCTCATGGAGAGATGCTTGCAGACTTAAGATTTGACAGTACCACAGTAGCTTAAATATGGAGATTTTTCTGCCCTACTTAAAATTCCAATGTTCCAAAGAATAGGTTTAAGACATCAAATTATGTGAAAGGTGTAATAACAACATGAAGAAAAGATAAATAACTTAATGTTGTCTTCTCCTCTTGTGATTGACACTGATAGGAATCAGGAGACAACAGTTACAGAGATGTATGGGTACACTGAGTGAGAAAAGAGGTAAATTCTGCCCATGGGCAGAAACCAGATGAATCTTTAGAACTCTGGATGGTTTGAGATTTTCTGTGGTGTCCCATCAATGTCGACACACTTTTAAATTCATGTTGCTGTTCCAGTCTAATCAGCCAACTCCAGACACATTATTGTGACCCTTGAAACCAATCTGTGTCATATTTTTGCCTATCTTGGTCATTTGCAATCTGAAAATGATGCATGTTTTATTGCAAAGGCTGCTCAACAATGGACTGAGAGTCAAGTTATTCAGTGGATTTCCTGTTCTCGCTACGACACACAGGCTTTGGGTATAGTTGAGTGTTGGAACAGCCGCTTTAAAAATCAACTCAAAAAGATTTCTAACTCTGCCTCCCTCACCTCCTACTGGTTCTCATACCTTCATAAGGCCGTTTGGTCACTTAATGTGGCTGCATCCCAAAAGGGCCGCTTCATGAGTATAGATCAGGCCAAAAGGAATAGAGGGTTATATACTAATTTGGAAAATTCAGGATTCTGCCAAGACCATTTCTGGACCTGATGCTCCTTTCTTTCCCTTAACAGCCTGGCCAAAAGGGGATCTAAGGGATTCAAACTTAATTCTGGTTTGGCTACCTGGATTCTCTTGTTGGACTGACATGATCCTAGATACTAAGGATAATGACCTCTTGGCTGCATAAACTGCTCACCAAGAGGCTACATGTGTTAAAGTGGGATACAATGGGTATCTGTGTGTTTTATAAAAATGTCCTTTCCCCTCTTGTACCTGTCCCTTCTTGACAAAAGTTCTGAGCGTTGAGTAGGGGATAATTTAGTAAAACGTCAAGTTATAGCAGCTAAAATGGGACAGCCAGATTTTGTGGTGGTGGAGGGATATCAATAACCTTGGCACCAGGGGAGGGAACACCTCAGACCCCAAGAGTGATAGAGGAGGTAAGGATATGTAAAAAAATAATGATAAAAGATAAAAAGACTTATGATAAAGTCTTGAGCCAGGACAATGTGTGGGAAATCTTAAAAGGCTGATTAAAAAGTGAGTTGACTCAAAGAACACTCTGGAATATACTGGTTATATAAGGTGATCATATAAAAAGTTGAGACATTTGTTTGATCCTGGGTCCTGGCAGTAGGTTGGTGCTACTGGTGATAATCATGGTGGCTTTACAGGTGGGACACATTCTCTGCTAAGTGCTTTAAGGAGTTAATTCAAAAATATAGAAAAATAAATTAGGGAAGAGGTTTCTTAACACAAAAAAATCTTTGCTCTTTTTTGTTGTTGTTCCTTCAGCCTTCTAGAATTAATTTGTCTTGAACAGATGTCAACTTTAACAAGACATTGATATTTATTTTGAGATAGAGATTTAAGTTGATTTTTATCACTTTACTTTTTTTTAATGTGGACAAAGGAAGGCAATGATCCTTTAGCCTTTAAGAAGAAAGAATTCTACACAATTGAAGATTTCACTACAGTTTACTACAGAAAAAGGTATGAATATAAATCTTATTTTTTCTTACATGTATTATAAATTTAGAACAGTATACATATATATATATACATGTATGTACTTATATATTGCACACAGATATGAATATATATAAACATATACACACATATAGTTTAAACAATTGCTGACTGAAATGTTGATATATTTTTCCTCCAGATATTTTAAATATATATCATTAGTTAGAACATTATTTTGTTCTCATGTTTAAGAGTAATCAGATTTTTAAAGATGTATGTATTACATATACCAAACTGGAAAAATACAGCTGTGTAATTATTCTCAAAGAGGACCAGGAAGGTGCTAAAAATAATGGATTTTAAATTGTCTCTGTTTAAAAAGCAGTTTGAAAACTGTTTCAGAGTGTAGTAGCCACGATTTTTGCTATCTTTTTGGTCTTCACCTTATTTCATGGACTAGCCTTTACATAATTTTTGTCTGAAAACATTACGGTCATCTCATTTTGTCTTGAGAACACCAGGACTTTTACTTCTTCCTCTCTCCTCTTCTCTTCTTTTTCTTCTCATTCTTTTTTTGAAAGTAGCAAAGCTCTTCTAAAGCCATTGAGAAATAGTTTTTTCTTACAAAATCACAAAATAGTTCTTGGAATAATAATTCCATAGTTACTAAGTTATTAAGGCCAGAAGATTAAATAATTTTCAAAGATTTATAGGAGAAAAACCTTAAGAATTTAAAAGGATTTTACTTATTTCTTTTTCTTGGCATCATAGATTGATTCTTAATCCGTTGCTTTTCAATTAAAAAGATATTTCTAGACAATTTTTAAACTATTTTCTCTCTTTTTAGAAGTTGGACAGGCACAGAGCTTTTGTTTCAATGGTTATGAAAAGCTATAAATGTAGGAGTATAAACTAGCAGTAAATGGTAGATGTACAAAATTAAGAAAATCGGAAAACAAAACTTAACAACATTGCTGGCAGAGAGCAGGCAGTTGGGAGCACCTAAAAAAAATCCACTGAGACGTCCAGCTTGAAAGTCATTTTATTTCCTGAAAAATACTTTTAATAAGAATAAACTTTCAGATGGACTAGGTTCCCATACAGTTCTAAATAAAAATGTGCATATTTATGAATATACTAGGTCTTATTTTAAATCACTTATAAAGATCGATGCCACAAATCATCCTCCCGCTGAAGGTTAAGTTCTTTGAACATATGACTCACATTATATCACCCCCATTCTTCTGGGAAGAAATGTTTTAATTGCGGTAAAAATATCCACAACATTTAAATATTTATAGTACAAGGAACAAACTGTTCCCTATATCTGATGAACAGCGTCAATGGAGTTTTAAGTTACTACTCAATTTTCAGCTACCCATTCAGATCACGTTTCCATTACTTTCTGTTACAGTTGAAATTGATGAACGATTCTATGCAAAGAAAGTCTCTCTCAAGAGGTCTGGAGGTTTTCAAGTCTCTCTCCTCTTTCTTCATTTAGGGCAGTTTCTTCCGAAAGCTAATGAAGCAAACACACTTAGGAGAAAAGACTACATTCCTTAATGCTGAAAACGTTCATTTGAGGATCCAGAGTTTAGTTTTCTTTTTAAAAAAATTGCAGATAGAGAATCTGAGCTTCTCAGTTGAATTACAGGACACTTCCACACAACAAAACAAAGGCTCGATGTAATAAAAGTGTAACATTCTCCTACCTGCCATAATGACTTTTAGGAAGAAAAATTCCAGTGACAAAAACAAAACTCCAGGACCCAGGAGTTCAGAGTACCTATTCCAGATGTAGAAGAGTCTTTATAAAAAATGTATTCATACTTACTTGGGTTGTCTTAGTTTGCCTGCACAGAGATCATCTACATTTTTCTGCAAATGTGCGTACTATTACGATGTTATAAAGATGTTAGATTATGCACATGCTTTGTCTAACACAGAGTTTTTAACAAAGTAACAAAAATAGATTTGAGAATTTAAGCCTGAGTTGTATGCAAATTCCTTTTTTTGAATTTGAAAACTGCTATTGGTGCATGAAAAGAATTCCAACACTTTGGAAAGTGTTAACATTAAAAATAAGCAATTCCCTTTTGCTCTTTACCAATTTCCAACATAATTCTCTACTGTAAACTTCTACTGAGAGATATTGGATGTACTTTCAGAGGTTTTAATTTATATACAAATAAATGGTTTTGTCCTGCTTCGAATAGCTTTCACGAGGTTTCAGTATCATTTCACTTGATTTCTCAATGACACTGACCGTTCAACTTTGTTTACTTGAAATATTTTCATTGTCCATTACCTAGAATTTGTCATTTTGTTTTTGCTTTAAACAATACCTCAGTTCTTCTCCAACTTCAACTACTCAAGTCCTACTCATCCTTCCATTCTCAGATGGAGTATCACGTTCTCAAGGAAACTTTTGCTACAGTCTCAGACCAGGTCAGTTGGTCCCCAAAACTGTTATTCTTTCCTTCACTGTACCTATCAGAGTGATCATTTTAAATGTGTTAATGAAATATTTTGCTTAAGGATCCTTCACCACTGCAGCATAATCTCGAGGAGGACAGAGCATAAATATTTTGAGCTCAGGTGTATTTTCAACAAGTTGCAGAGGTTCTGGAATATAGCAAGAATTTAATGAATGTTCATTAAATGAATGAATGAACAAAAATCCTCCTAACAGAAATCAGAGGACATGAATAATACTAGTCAGAATCTTATACTTTTCTCATCATTCCATGTTTTAGATATATCTTTAAACTCCCTTGAAGCTTGTCTCAGATTTATTATCTTCCCCTAAAGACTTCTCTTTGAGTGCTAGGTATTACTGGTTTGTGTTTAGTCTATTGCTTGAGCATGGACATGGGATTAAACTCACTTTGGGCTGTGACTGGTGCAAAGTGTAAGGGACTCCCTCTAGTCAAATTTGTGACAGTCTGGGCTTCAATAAAGAATACGATTGTACATGATTGAAGCACAATCTATGAAAATGCTTGGGTCCATCACCATATTCAAAAAAGAAACATGAATTCTCTATCCAAAGAAATGACTAATCAACTCTTTTCCTTTGAAATTTGGTAATTAAAGATGGATAATTAAGAATTTATTTTTCATTTAAATAGCAACTGTAGTTTAGGGTACTAAGTAGCCCCATTTAAAAGAGAAAGCCAGAGAATTCTGTACAAGAATTAGGAGGAATGATCAATTTTTGCAAATCTTGATGACAATCTAGATTCTGGCAACAATTATCAGTAGGTGCTGAAAGCATAAGATGAATGGTTGATGGGAAATGGGACATTCGTAAGGCACCAAAGTCATAAACCAGAGATTACTTTTTGCTTGCACAGGGAAAAACCTAACTGCACAATAGTCTTTACTTAAAAGACATAAGAAGCAAATTAAATCCATGCTATTGGGTTTCTCTTGTTTTGGACATTTGGGGGCAATTGGGAAAGTTTGAATAAGAAATGATAATATAGCATGTTAAGAAATTTTTATTTTAAATGAGGTAATACTTCTGTTATGTAGAAAAATGCTCTAATTTTTTTGGATGCATACCAAAGTTGAAGAATAAAGGCAAAATAAAGGCATTTTTTTGACATACTTAATTTGAGAAGTTTGTTACTAGTCGATCATCATATCAAGTAGGAAAAAAAATGACCTCAAAGGACAGGTGTGAGATGCAAGTAGTAAAGAACAGAGATAATGGAAAACTATAAATAAGGCTTGACATACAATAATAAGAGTAATATCTATAGTGGTTTAAAAGAGAAAAATCAGATAGACTTAAAACATAGTAATAATAGGTTGGGAATGTAAACTATAAAGACGAATGAAGGAGTTATGTGGATCTCAGGATGCTAACTTGATGTGTGTTTCACAGAGCGGGGCATCACACCCACCTGGGAGTTGTTACAGTGTTCACTCTCTGGTCCACCATGACCTCCTGAATCAGAAACTGCATTTCACAAGGTCCTTGAGTATTTCACATAGATCTTCAGTTCAAGAATCATTAAAGTCTAGAAGAGGGTAGAGATGTTGCTAACTGTAGACTGCAAAGTAAAATATTAATGTAACCAAGCCAAGTAAAGAATAGAAATATATTTTATAATTTCCAAACTAAGAGAGCAAAATGAAAAGAGAATAATTAAAAAGACAAGAAATGAGAGAAAAACACAGATTAAGCAAGACAAATAAAAAGCAGAAAATATGATAGACAATGTAAATTCAAACATTTTAAGAGTCCAAGCCATAGGCCTTTAAAAATTCTCTTGAAAGACGTTCAGTGTTTCTTACTCCTCCTAGTCTGGGATCACACCTACGGTTCATATCCAAATGGTAGGAGTTAGAGAGTTTTTCTCAGAATTGTGTCCACTCACTTTCTCCCTCTATTTCTACCTGTTGATTTGAGGAGGACAGAAAACCAGGAGTAAACATTGTGGCTGATTTCTGAGTTCTGTCTATTTCTGATGGCCAATGTGGAATTGGTGTTGTATCCCTTCCTTCATTTTATAGCTGCTTTGGTTGGCTTGGCCTTCTGGTATTTACTCATAATTTGGATATTTTTAGTTTTTGGAGGTGGTAGATTGAGGAATTTCATTTTCCTCGAGAATTTTAAGAATGCTTCTGGATAATCCTCGTGTATATATGCTTTAGTTACCTATTGTTGTGTAACAAATTACCCAAGATTTAGAAGCTTAAGGTGATAAACATTGATCTCACAATATCTGCGGGTTAGGGATCAGGGTACAGCTTTGCTAAGAGGTTTTGGCTCAGGGTCTCTCATCACGTTGCTGCCAAGATGTTGGCCAGGGCTGTAGTCATCTCAAGACTTGTATGAGGCTAAAGGATCTACTTTTAAGCTTACCCCTTGGTTGTTTCCAGGCCTCAGTTCCTCATGGGCTGTTGTACGGAGGACCTCACTTCCTTGTCACATGGGTCTCTCCATAGGGCTGCTAACAGCATGGTGAGTTGTTTCCCCCGTGGCGACTGATGAGGGAGAAAGAGAAGTACTACCTTTTTAACCTGAACTTGGAATTGACATGTTATTTCTGGCATATTCTATTTGTTAGAAGTTGAGTCACTAAGTCTAGCACATACTTACAGGAAGAGGAATTAAGCATTACCTCTTGAAGAATGGAGTATTAAAGGATTTGTGGATATAGTTTTAAAAGCAACACAACGTATTTGAAGGACTAACATATAGGACGATGACCAGGCATTCTGTTTTTTCACTGAGAATAAAAATGAGGATGCAGTCAGTATAGCATGAGGACTATAAATCCAAAGGTGGCAGATAATCCCATTTTTATTGAATATATTTCTCCAGTAATTCTATTTTCTTATTACAAAAGAGATTCATGTTCATTATATTGGAACATATAAGAAAATATGAATAAGAAAAATGATATAAGCTCATATTTTGACAACTGCAAATAACTACTCTCTATATTTTGAGCATTACGGTAACTTTCCTCCCAAACATTTTTATATATACATATTTTTGTGTGCATATGTGTGTTGGCATGCCTCCGTCACCTACCCTTTACGTCTATTTCTTCCCAAAGGTTCATGATTTTGCACACTTTCACATCTAAAGCTTTCTTAGCCCCTGTAAGAGAACAATGGTTTCTACTTAAAAATAAATCTGAAAGGCATAAGAGGTTTTTTTTTAGAAACTTGATTAATTTCCAATGGTATTGTTTTCCTTGTTAAAGCTGAATAAATATGTGCTGATTTGTGATTTTGGCTGACTTCTTTTTTAAAAAGTAGGTTAAAATGGCAGATTTTCTTATTGTTTCACTCCAATTTGGGTTTAATTAAGACAGACCCATCAGAAAAAGAAAGCCAGAGAAAACAGCCAAAGATAATGCCTAATCACCATCTATCATAATTAAGCTTATGACAGTGCTAATCTTCTGGAACACTGGGACCTGGCAATCACTGGAGGCCTCTCAGTTGTACTTTGCCCATTGTTCTGACAATTCCCAGCATCAATCTCCAGAGGAGGAATTTTTTTTAAAGATTCATCTTTTTCTTTGATTTAAAGTGAATCCATTTCAATTTCAAAAGAAAATAATTATATAGCAACTGTTGTAATTAAGACCTGTGAATGATTAACAGTGATAGTGAAAATATATAGATTGTCCAACTTCTTCATATTCCTATCATGGATCCATTTGCTCCCATGTGTACTAGCAGATACATACATATAGTGGTATGCTTTTTTTGTTATTGTTGCTTTTTTGTTTTCTGATTATGGGAAAAGAAAGAGAAAAAATAAATACACCCATTTTATAAAGGGTAATGAATGCTGGAATTATGTTGAGCTGCCTGTAGCGAGACTTGAAATTTAACAGTGGCTTATACTTGATTTCAGAATGTCTTTTTTTCTCATATAACATGGGCTAGCATGGTGGCTCCATTGAGTTATCACAGCCCAAGTCCCTAGTATCTTTTTGCTCCACCATCCTTAATGTGTAGCTTCCATCCTCAAATTCATCATATGCTCACAAGATGGTTATTGGGCTTCCATAATCGTTATTGAATTCCAGACGGGAAGATAGAAGAAACGAGAGAAGCAAAACATCCCCTGCCAGTTCCAGAGCTCTTAAAGAATTTTCCCCAAAGCTTGCTCAATAGATTCTGCTCACGTATCATTAGCCAGCCCCATAAGCATGGGAGACCAGAAAACATAATTTTTTTGATGGGCAAATTGTTGTTCCCAACAATATAGAGATTCTGAAAATAATCGAAAAGTAGAGAATAGATATTCAGTAGACATATAGCCCACAGGAGGAAAAATCTGATTTTAAGTAATCAAGGGTTAGGAAGAGTAAGTACTAATATTCTTTAAGTGCCGTCTTTCCTAATAGAAACTTGATGGGTCACGACTTCACATAAAACTCTGTCCACTCAAGTATTGAGATTAATTGTAAATTATATAATCATTATAATAGCAAAGATTTTAAAATTTAATCTAGTACAATAAGGATGAGGTCTCAGAATTGTTTTATTTTAATCTGATAATACGATGTCAGCTCTTAATATCTGAAGAAGCCCAAGCTGCTCAAAGTGAGCCTGGCTATGTAATTGCCAACAGCAGTCATCTCCTTTTTAGTCTATCATTCTTCCAGACCTTAATGCAGATCTTTGCAATGGGTTTCTAGAAAAGAATAACCAATAGGGGGTACTTAGTGAAGAGGAAGTGAAATCACAATGCCATTTTACATTTACATAAGATTTTAAAGTAAAAACAAAGACAAACTTTGTATATATATTATTTTTAAAACACACGATGGATAGGTATTCTTATTCCCCTGCCGCTTATAAGGAAAATAATTCATTCTCTCTCAGAAAAAGAAACTCAAGGCAAAGTCAAGGATCAGAATTCATGACCACTAAAGAGCAACAACAACATCATGAGAGCCTTAATTAAGGCTCATGAATTAAGGCAACGTTGAACACTGTGCTGACAGGCTTGGAGCAGTGGAAGAGGCAGAGTAGACTTGAGTCATTTGACTCTTTCAGTCTCAAGGGTTATGTAGATGTGGGGTATAGACATGGGGTATCAGTGGCAGAGGTGGTAACAGTGACTCAAACAGAAAATAGCCAAGACAATATTATGAGCTGTACCCATATTTTCATGGTATAAAATGTAAGTCTCTGGAAAGAGAGTCTTTTGTAGTCAAAATTTAATTTGATAGAAAACCTGATTGGAATTTAATTAAACTGATTATAAAAGACAACTGTTGTCATTCATTTTCCAATGTGAATGTGGGTGAGGAAAACCAGCAACACTTTTCAGTGGAGCTGAAAGTCCAGCTTTTGTAAGGCAATACTTTTTACCAGACTGCTCTAAAATGACAGCACAGATGACATCATTTGGTTACCTCTGTTAATAGGCTAAAAACAAACTCTTAACATCTGCACTTGTCTTGAACTATTGAATCCAACTGTCCGTCAGATGGTTTTGTTGTTCAGATCACAAACAGGCCTAACATAATTCATCAAGAACGTCACTCCTCAGTGGCCATGAATCAGTCACGCACTGCCACTGTTAAAATGCAAACATGATGCATATTCATGCAAAAACAGGAGGGTAGAATGCATCCTCACTTTGTTAGACTAAGTCTTATAATGAATGCTTGACAAATACCATAAACGATTTTATATAATACTTCACCATTTTCTGTGCGAGGGGAACTTGGAAAGAGTATAGAGAAAACTACCATAATGATTCAAAGAGCCAAAAAAGGCAGACAAATGATATAGGATTGAACGATTTATTTAGTTTTAAGAAGAAAAGTTCCAAGAATACCTAACTGCATATCTTCAAGTATATTATATAAATATAGATTTTGACCATACATTTTAATCTTCAGTGAAGGGAAGAATATAGACTTAACATAACAAGATACATTTAAAATATAAATATGTAGAAAATTCTTAACTACAGGAGCTATTAATGAGAATAGTTGCCAAGAGAATTTGGAAAGTTTCCTTCCTTAACTCATCTTCTGAGCAAGATCAATAACACACTAGAGCTTGTTGGGTGAATGATTGGATTTGTATTGTGCTAATAGTGTAGAACACTGAGGGGTAGACCCTACAGCAGTTGGGTACTACCTTGTAAATGACCATGTAACCCAAGCTATGTGGTTTGAAAACTATTCTGGAAGCAAGGCAAAAGGTGCAAAATAATTTTAAACTAGAGAATGACACGATTTGTTTTATTGGAGAACAGTAATTTCAGCAGAAACTTAATCTGTGAGATCTGGGTTTCATTAATTTATAATATTTATTGAGTTCTTTTACTCTGTATACGGCACTTTACCACCGTCAAAAACTGTCTTTAAAAATGTTGGGAGGAGATATGAAGAGAAATAGAATGTTACTCCTGCTTCAAAATTCTTAGGGTACTCTGTAAATAAAAAGTGGAATTACCAAATTAAGAGATCCTCAGCGAGTCTATTCCTTTCCATTTAAGAGGTCTCCCCTAGTCCGAATCCAAGCGCAGTTAATCTGGACACAGACTGACTTTTCACTTAAATCAGACATAGCCTGAAGATCTCTACAATTAACCGGAATCCTTTTGGGCCAAAAATTCTACCCATATTGGCCAGATTATTGAAGCTAAACCTACCAACTTCATATTGACTCACCCAAACATTTCCCCAAACTTTCACAACACCATTTTAAACCAGAAGCAAAAGAAGGAATAAGACCTTTCTTGAAGGATTAATAGACAGGGCCTCATCCCTTGCAGTGGCCCTTTTAAGCATTATTTTTCTTCAACTCCTCCTGAAACTTATTTTATAGTTATGGACTGAGGTTCTGCTTTCTTTAGAATCAGTTTACATGTAGGTAGTAAATGCTTGTTTCCCTTTACTTGTGAAAATCAACAAATACACATGGACTGCCATACTCCAGAGGTTCAATGAGATTTTGACTTACTTTTCACCGGTTTCTAATAAAGATCTCCAGGATCTCATATTCCCCAATAATTCTACCCTCAACTCATGAGTGGATTATCTGTTGTAGTACTCTGAAGGGAAAAAACTCCGAAACTTACCTTCCATAAAAAAGAAGTGTCAAGAAAGAAACCCTTACTTGAGACATGATTTCCCTCAGGGAGATAAGTACATCATGTCCAAGTAGTGTTTATTCAATGTATGTAAAGACATCTAATGTAATTTATCACCTAAAAAGATTAAAGGAGAAAATTTTATACCATCTTCTCAAAAGGTTTTCATACATTTATTTTTTGCTAAGACTTACATAGTAATTACAGTAGGTCATGAAAGTATTAAATGCTTTCGAAATAGCTTTCAGCAGCAGCTCTTCCCTGCTCTAAGTGTTAACATGTGAATACATGTTGAGAGGTAAAATTCAAAAGATAGAATATGATGTGAACATTAAGCGGTGGAAATAGAGCTACAAGTACCGTCTTTTATCATTTTTCCTACCTCCTACAGCTTGGAATGCAGTCTTGGTGCTGAAGAGTCAGTTTCTATGACTCAAGACAAGGAGAGCATCTTGAGGGCTGGTAGAATAGTAATATGAAAGGAATCCTTCTCCCTGGATATCTTTTTGCTTAGAGTCATCTACTTGCCGCAGACCATCTTTCAACCTTTGGACTATCATGTGTGAGAAATATTAACTTCTATTTTGTTTGATCCACTATATTTTTTAGTTGCTTCGTTTTATATATATATATATTTATATATATTTTATATATTTATATATATATGTTCATAATTTATTTACAAATTAGCCCCTGAAAATAGGATACTGCCACAACAAAACCTGTAATATTGATTTCTTAGTTTTTTGATGGGCAGCAAGAAAATAGATGGTACATCCTGGAAAACTGATGGCAGATGTTTGAAAAAACTCTGCCCGTGGTAAATCTGATGGCAGATTACGTGCAGACTGAGGTCGTAGCTATAGGGAAAACATTTTTAAAAAGTCAGAATATTAATAGATTTGACTGTTCCTTACTGCATTTATCAAGATGCTACAATATAGGAAAGAATTAGGCAGTTTGCAAATAATAAGTACCATTTTCCTCCTATAAAATTATTACAGATGATGGGATATGATGTTTTAAGGCTATAGTGAGATAGAAAGCTTTAACAGCTCTGCTAAGGCTACCCGTGGCCCCAAATCTAAATTAACTGAGACTCCAGTAATTTGGGAAAAAGCAAACTGCTTCAAAACCTCCAAACAAGAAATAAAAGTGTTACTCAGAGGCTTTCTCAAGTGCCTCCCATTATTTCTCTCTTTCAGACATTAGGAACCAGCTCAGCAGCAAACTTGGGTTAAGATTTTGACCAATGATCCAGATCTATAAATTCAGGAGGCCTCAGGGTAGGCACCATTAAATTGAGGGTGAGAGAAATGGGCCAAACAAGACAGACCACCAAGCAAACAGTTGAAGGCTTAAAATAATGAGTAGCCCCAATGAGCTACCATTTCATACTCACTAGGATGGTGGTAATCAAAAAGATAGTGTCAAATGTTGTCAAGGATAGGAAGAAATTGGAATCTTTATGCATTGCTGGTTGGAATGTAAAATGGTTTAGATGCTTTGGAAAACAGTTTGATATTTCTTCAAAATGTTAAACAGAGTTACCATGTGATGCATATCCTAGGTATATACCCAAGAGAAATAAAAACATATCCACAGGGGCTGGCCCCGTGGCTGAGTGGTTGAGTTCGCAGGCTCTGCTTTGTCAGCCTGGGGTTTCACTGGTTGGGGTCCTGGGTGCGGATATGGTGCCACTTGTCAGGTCATGCTGAGGTGGCCTCCCACATGTCACAACTGGAAGGACTCACAACTAAAATACACAACTATGTACTGAGGGATTTGGGGAGAAAAAGCAGGAAAAAAAACCATATCCACAAACCTCATACTCAAATGTTCATAGCAGCATTATTCATAGAAGTCAAAAAGTAGAAACAACTCAAACATCCATCAAATAACAAATGAATAAATAAAATGTGGTATATCCATACAATGGAATATTATTAAGCAATAAAAAGAAATAAGGTACTATTACATAGCATAACATGGATAAACATTGAAAACATTATGCTAAGTGAAAAAAACAGTCCTATGAGACCAAGAAATTTTCCACATTGGTAATTGACTGGGGAAAGTCACAAATAACTTTTGATCTTTTAGGGGAAAGAGGCTTTCTATTTTATGGATGTCATGGCATGGATAATGGACTTGGGACTAATAAAATTGATATTTATCTTTAGATGGAAGTTCTGGCCTTTCGTTGCTGTCTTCACGAGCTGGAGGAGGGAGCAATGACACTGTGAGGAGGAAGGCTTTGGGCCCTGGAGCTTATTGACAAACGGAACTGGGGGGGTGAAGCTCTTTTGCTGTTGAGTGCCTGCATGAAAGGATCACCTAGTGAACAATTTCATTTATATGAAAAGTCAAAAGAGACGAATATATAGAGACAGAAACTAGATTAGTTGTTGCCTAGGGCTGGTAGTAAGTAGTTGGGAAGGGAGTTAATGGGAGTGGGAAGTAACTTTTAATGGATATGGGGTTTCTTTTCGGGTGATTAAAATGTCCTAAAATTGCTCGTCGTGATAGTTGCGTAACTTTGTGAATATGCTAAAAACCATTAAATTGTACACTTTGAATAGGTGAGTTGTGTGGAATGTGAATTATAACTCAATGAAGCTGTTAAAACAATTATAACTGGGACAGATGATAGCTAGGATTGATTTCATATGAAACTGACTGGGAATAAATAGATAGAAACTTACCAGTTTTTGTTTTTGATTTAAAGGAATAATAGTTCTGAAGAAATTACAAGCTTGACCTGCAATGCCTGTGATTGCTAAACCCTTAACACAAGCTCCAGGTTTCCAAATATACGTAGAGATCAACTCAAAATACAAGAAGCCCTAGTGGCCTGCCTGGTGGCGTGGTGTTTAAGTTCACACGCTCCACTTCGGTGGCCCTGGGTTCGCCAGCCTGGGGTCCGCCAGTTTGGATAGGGGGTGCGGACATACATAACTGCTCATCAAGCCATGCTGTGGCAGGTGTCCCACATATAAAATAGAGGAAGACGGGTACAAATGTTAGCTCAGGGCCAATCTCCCTCGGCAAAAAGAAGAGGATTGGTGGCACATGTTAGCTCAGGGCTAATTTTCCTCAAACAAAAAAAAGACAAGAAGCCCCAAAGAAGGTGTAGTCTCCAATGGCCACTTCAGATTCAAGGAAAAGTCTCTAAAAGAATAAAACCAAGGGCTCAAGAGGACAAGAACATTCATGCAAGTGTGCAGAACCAGGGTCCAAATAATGAATTTATTTTACTACTAGGATAGGAAGTCTTTGCACTTCCTGCCCAGCAGGGCTTGTTTGACACGGATCAGTGAGTGTTGTGTATTTCCTATTCTTTCCTTTACTGAATAGGGCTGTAATTGCTGTTAACCTATTCCTACCCCAATGTTCTTTAATATGTGTGTGTGCGCCCATGTGTGATGGGGGGAGGAAGGGCAGATGACTTGTCTGTTAGTTTATATATCTCTGGATCACAGGGAACCAATGTGACCATACCCACAAATGGTGGACTCTGAGCTGGACAGAGTAAGAAGATAGATGGGACTTTGACTTTGAGTTGTCTCCCTTAAGGAGGGAGCAAATGTGTAGTGTGTGTGGATAAAAATGGTATGTATGGTATGTATACCCCATTTGTACATTTTCATCTTGGGAAGACATGGAGGGGTGCAAGAGAAATAAAAGTACACAGTCTGGGTGGCCATAGGCTGGGAACATACTAGCTATTTAGACTAACCAGGCTAAAAATCAACCTTCACAGAAACTGATGGTTCCAGACTGATCACCCTGAACCCTGACATGCTTGGGACATTGACCACCCTTCCATGCTGCCACAGAGGCAGTCCCTGGTAAGTCTGCACATGGGGAGAGGTGAGTGGAGCAATAGCAGGCCGAGATTCCTCAAGCTCTCTGGGGTATATCTGCAGGTCACGGATTTCTTTTATTTTTTCAAAAGGTGTTTTGTAGTTTCCAAGAAAGAACGGATAGCGCCATCAAATAGTTACACCTATTCCTCCACCTTTTCATTTTTTTATAACTAATTTTTCCCCAAAAGTATTGATTAGGACAATTGTATGGTTACAATAAATACTAATTGCATGCTCAAAATGATAATATATAATAATAGTGGTGATGGGGCATCCTTCTCTGGTTCTTGACCTTACTGGAAATGGGAATAAGAATTTCTGCTTATTCCATGTTGAGATACAGACAGTGATAAATATCACGTATATACAAATAGGTATATGTGACATATATTTACATTAGATTTTAAAATTTCCAAACCATTACATATTTATAGATTAAAATGCTATGAAATATTCACCTATTTCTTTTTTCTTTTCTTCTTTTTTTTTACTGAGGAGGATTTTCCCTGAGTGAACATCCATTGCCAATCCTCCTCTTTTTGTATGTGAGACACCACCACAGTATGGCCACTGACAGACGAGTGGTGTTGGTCCGCACCCAGGAACCAAACCCAGGCGCCAAAGTTGAGTGCACCAAACTTACCTACTAGGCCACCAGTGCTGGCCCTCAGCTATTTCTGTTTTATGAAATATTTTATCAGGAATGTTATTGATTTTGGCAAAGCTTTTTCTGCCTATAAAGAACGGAACATATTTTTCACATTTGAATTATGATTAATTTTATTAGATTTCCTCATACTAAGACCTCTTTGTATTTCTGGTTGACATATAATTGGTCTCAGGGTATTACTTGTTAATCTGCCATTGGCTTCTACATTTTTAATACAGTTTAGAGATTTTTCATTGATATTCATAAATGAGGCTAGTCAGGTTTTATTTTACTTTTTTGTATATTTTGTCAGGTTTTAATATGTTATGCTGGCTCTGTAAATATAAATTATGAGAATTTTTGTTAGCATTATATTACATTAGTAGGTTAATGTGGGAAAATTAAAAGTTTTTCTAGCTCTCTCTTCTTTCTGGAACAGACAATTTCTTCTTTAGAGTCTGTTCTAACTCATCTGTGGAAACATTCATACATGATCCTTTTAATAGAGATCACATTGACAACTTTCTCCATACCTACAATGGATCTAATCTGTGTAGACTTTCTATTACTTCTAGGTCAGCTTAGGTGATTTAGATATTAATAGAAAAACCATCCATTTCACTCAAGTTTTCAAATTTATTTAATGAATTAAGTGTTAGCTTCTAATCTACTTGAAATGCTTTTTACATCGTTGTTTCTTCTTTTATGCATGTACGTATGTTGTCTACCTCTTTCAAAATATATCTAGTAGATCTCTTCATATTTTAAATAAATGAGTTCTATTTATTTCCTATTTTCTAATTATTTTCAATTATAAGTTTTATTTTTGCTTTTGTTAGGTATATTTTTGTAACATTGTGAATTTAGCATTTTATTTTGTCTGTACTAGAAATACAGGTGTTTATCATTACAAATGATTCTCTATGTACTGCTTTAGTCAGTGCATCTCATAAGTTCTATACCATAGAATTTTACTAACATATTTTATACATAATCCACAATATTGGTTTGAACTCTTCTGGGGATGAAAGGTAAATAAAAGTAAAATTAAAAATCTGAACATAGTACTTTTTGTTTTGATCTACTTTTGTTACTCTATGATCAATGATTGTGGTTTGGGATGCTTCTATTTTGTTATTTGTAAATGTTTCATGAGTGCTTGAAAAGAATGGTGTTTAAATGCAAACAAAAATATGGCACATATGGGGCCGGCCTGGTGGGATAGCCGTTAAATTCGAGTACTCCGCTTCAGTGGCCTGAGGTTCACCAATTGGGATCCCCAGTGCAGACCTAGCAATGCTCATCAAGCCATGCTGTGGCAGGCATCCCCCATATGAAAAAAATAGAGAAGGATGAGCAAGGATGTTAACTCAGGGCCAATCTTCCTCAGCAAAAAGAGGAGGATTGGTTGCAAATGTTAGCTCAGGGCTAATCTTCCTCAAAAAAAAGAAATTAAAAAAATGGCATATAATAAACACTATACAGTGTTTTAAATTTTCCATTTGTCAACTAAATCTTCTATACCCCTACTTCCTTCTTATTTCCTTAATCTGTTGTGGGCTGATATTCTTATTCCTACTCCTCATAGCTTTGTCTTTCTATCAAATTATGCTTTGTCATTTTATATACAAATATTCATGACAGTAATACACTGTAGATGATATTGTTTTCATTATAAAGTGTCTTTTATCATTGTAATATTTTTCTATGGATTAAATATTTGATATTTTTTATTAGCTTTTGCTTTTATTTAGTTTACATTTGTGTGTTTTGATTTACCCATTTAACTTTCTACCATCCTTAATCATTTGATGTGGATAAATTTCTTGTATATTCTAACTAGTAGGATTGCTTTGTGGTCAAAGCTTTCATTCTAATAATTTTCTATTTCCCATTTAAGGGGTGCATTTATTTTATTTATATTTGTGAATATGATAGATATGCTTATCATTAGTTCTGCATCATATTTGTGTAATGGCAGGAAATTGGCGTTCTCTGCCTGATGAGCATAAACGAGCCAATGAATTATGGCATCAGCCTCTTAGGAGAGAAATTAGCCATTTATTCTGCGAGATCCATCTGCAGGGAGACGGGGCATGCGCCCTCAGATCTGTCTCCCCAATTCAGGATTTGGCAAGAAACTTAAGAGGTTAGGGAGAACAGGCTGGCACGTGGGAATGATAGGGTGCCAGGTTTTGCTTGGTGGGCTTCAAGCATTGACGGTAACGTTTTAAACATTTATGACAGGGTTCCAAACATTTATGATGAGGTTCTAAACAATTTTGATGGGGTGGGGAAAAGACTTTAACACCAGATCTCCTGAATAAGGGACTCCTCCCTTCTGATGAGAGTCTGACTTTCGAGTTCTGGTCATGTCCCTGTCCTTGGGTTCCATGGGGAAGACCTTTAGTTCAGAGGTCATTTCAGGTCATGATTTCTTCTTTTACACATGCTCTGGCTATGTGACTTTGCAGATTTTCTGAAAGGCAATTCTTAATCACTCTGTTGATAAGAGATGGGGTCAGCTGAACCGGTCCTGGAGCGCCACAGTTACACTTAAATAAATGCTCATTTTAATGCTAAAAATGCTCTTTTTGGTAGATGGCTTGTGTTGTCCTTGTTTGGCTTTTGGTGTGTTTTATTTCTACTCTTTGGTTCTTCTGTAGCTTGTTTGTATAACTCAATACAAACCATTATCTACTCCACTGGAATGGTGAAGAAATCAGAACATAACTCTCATTCTGTTCATGTCCTGACTTTATTAGTTATTCTATATTTTGTATCTTGTCAATGTTTTTAAGGTTTTAAAATTTTTCTTCTGCAAATGTTCATTATTCTTAAGATTTAGTCTTATATTTAAAAGGAGTCAATGTTCATTTCCAATACTCATTCTGTCTTTCTCTAACTTTAGGTGGGCCAGAGTTCATCTTCATGCAGGTTTTCATAAGGGTTATTGGATACTATATTCCTGGGTTCTTGTATATTCTAAAAGTGTAAGACTCTTTCTATAATGAATGAGAATTTGCCTCATACTGAGACAGGAACCAGCTTAACAAGACAAGGCCATCTGCGAGGGAGCTTATGCTGAGGAGGGAACTTTCTACATAAAAACTTGTATTTTGAAAACTAGAAAAGTCCTCTTTGGACTAACACGGTAAGGCCTCTAACCAATCCGCAAGCTAGGAGAATCAGATAGAGATCACCAACATCCATATTCCGCAGTTTTGAGACTTTCCTGGGTTTATGCATGCTCCCTAGCACCCACGAGTTGTCTGAAGGTGACTCTAGCCCCAATACCATACCAAAAATCACACCCAGGGGTGGAGAGCTAGCATGCTAATGACACGTGGGTCTCGTATAGCAGCATGCTACATAACAGCACAGGCACAAGCACAACCCCACCTCTACATACCATGACAAGGCACTCCTCCCCAACCTTTGTCAAATAAAAGCCCCACAATCCCGCTCCCTAACCAGCTGGCCACTTGCCCCTTTCCTTTCTGCACTGGCTCCCTTGTGCTTCTCCTGTGCATAAGCTAATAAACTCTTACTTTTCTATTCCCGTTTGTTGTCTCTCTTGATTTCTATCTTGGGGGACAACCCAATGTGCCAGTAACAATACAAATGTTGAAATAATGTTTTCACTTTAAAAGTAGAATTTGCTCTACAATATCCATATATTTTTGACTAATTATTGTAAAAATTTTCAACCATTCTCAAAACCAGAGAAAAAAGTATGATGAACATATTTGAATATTAGATGTGGAAAGGTTTGACTTCAGCCTAATTAGTTTTCCTATTAGTGACCTGAATTTGTCTCCAAGTTATTTTTTTAATTTCTTTTTCTTGGGACACACATTACTTAGTCTGCATATTCATATATTCCTTTATTTTAAGGTGGTTTTCTTGTATCATACTTGAATGGAGTTTGTTTTGTTTTTTAATTGGTTCTATTCTTTTCTTCAGATACACCAACATTTAATGTGTTGGAATTTTTAATTTTGTTTATTTATTTATTTATTTTTTAAAGATTAGCACCTGAGCTAACATCTGTTGCCAATCTTCCTTTTTTTCTCTTCTCCCCAAAGCCCCCAGTACACAGTTGTATATTCTAGTTGTAGGTCCTTCTGGCTCTGCTGTGCGGGACGCCGCCTCAGCATGGTCTGATGAGCCGTGCTAGGTCTGCGCCCAAGATCCAAATCGGTGAAATCCTGGCCACAGAAGTGGAGCACTGTGAACTTAACCCCTTGGCCAGGGGGCCAGCCACCTGTCTTTTATTTTTTTGATTTTTTAATTTTATATGAAATACATTTTTAAAATCTATGTTTTTCTTTTCACCACATCCATTTTCTTCAGGTATCTGTTATAAGTATAGCCTACTGAAGAAAACGGCCAAAAATGTGTGGATTTTTTTCATTCACAGAGGGCAAATGCTGACAGAAATTAGTCCTTTCATAATTAAAAGACCTATAGTCATGTATTTTAACTCAAATAAAAAATGAATGCCTTAATGTTTTCATTACCCCATTCCATTGTCATATCTACTCATTCTTCTGAATTAATGCTCTGATTGCCTTTCTTTCAATTGTATATTTGAATCTCCCTTAGGTTGTTACTTTGCTTTGTTTACTGGGCAATCCTTTATTTTCAAAATACATCCCTGAATCACTTTCCAAATACGAAAAAAAGACATTGACTTATTACTGGTGCAAGGAATAAGTACTTAGAAGAAGGTTGATTTGATGTCTGAAGAAATATTAATTGCTCAGTAACTTCATTTGTTTAACAAATTAGACATTTAATGCAGTAAGACGGGAGTTTTGCTCTCCATGCATACAACATCCTTGGACCTTGGACCTCTAGTGTTGTGTTTCTCCTTTCTCACCTTTGCAAAGACCTCATGCTTATTTCTTTCTGGTTATTACTCATCTTTGAAAGGGAGGCATTTTTTCTTGCCAGCTCTTTGTTGAAAGATGGTGTGAGGAACAGGTCTGGCATGGGAACCAGCTGGGTCAGCAGACAGTTCCAGTTTTCATTGGTAGTTTCCCATCACTTTCTTACCAGACGTTTACTGGACATCTGTGTGCAGTCTGAGTCCCACCCAGGCTGGCAGGAAAACCATAGGCCCCAGGCAAGACAGCAGTGTTTGGTGTGGTGATTCAGCAGTAATATCTCTTCCTCTGATCCAAATCAGCAGCTGTAGAGCTGTTTGCCCTGTGCTTTTCTCAGACCCTCTGACACATTGTCAATCTGCTCATTGCCTCAGTCATCCTTGTCTTACCTTCCACAGCTTTATGTCAAATGGGGGTAAGGAGCCTTCCCTTAAGTACCGTTCAAAGCAAAGTGTCACTGGATTGGACCCTCAGAGTATGGAACATATTTTGAAGGACTTCACGTGATGCTAATGATCTGCATGCACTGTTGAATTTATATTACCACCAACTCCATTTTTTACTTTACTTATATCTCTTCTTCAAAGAGTATGGCTCTTGGCTGCTTTCTAGGTTCATAAAAATAATAATTATTAAATTATTATAACACATATTAAATGCTTACATAGTGCCAGGGCAGTCTCTGAACTTTTACAACCCTTTATGAGATAAAGACACAACCTCATTTTACAAATTAGGAAAATGAGACACAGAGAGATTAAGGAATCTGCCCAAGATCACACAGCTGGTAAAGGATTCAAACTCAGGCAGTCTGGCTCCAGAGGCCCTGCTTTCAATCACTCTGTAGTCCATAGGGTTCCACTTGCTGATTTTCATTTATTTCAGAAGAAAGATCACGACATAGATGCCTTTATTTCAGAAAATGTTACTGGAAATCCTCTGTACATTTTAAAGAGTGAAAGTTCTTTGAAATTTTCAAAGTCCTGGGTAAGAAAGAATGGATAAGAGTCATTCAGAATTTCATTTTGTGATTATATTCTACTTATTTACACAATCCTAGGAGAAGAGTCTGATGGTAACCTTTACACTATGAAGATTTGAATGGTTCGATTACTTTTAGTTATTTTTTTAGCTCTGAAATTTTATTTTCATCTTCTTTATTGTAACATAATATTTTTAAAAGAGTTGAATAGTTTCATAATGAAAATTCAATTATAATGTAGTCAAGTTAAAAGACAGAAAAAGAAGATGTTAAAAATAGATACACAATTTAAAAATTTACTTTTTACTAATGCTTAACACCAATGGAAGATTAATAAAATAAATTATGGCAATTTTATGCACTGGAATATAGCACACCTTTGAGAAGGGATGTCTGTTTATTTTCATTAATGGACAAGATCTCCAGGACTGCTTGTGGGATGAAAGAAGTCATTGCAAAGGTGTATGGCTAATACAATCTTACCTGTATAAAATTATATGGGTATAATACAGCCAATTGAAAATACATTCATAAGGAAAGGCTGAGAAGTCTGTACAATAAAACATTGATTGTAATTATCTCAGGGAAATTTCAAAATATTTTTTCATTTCTTAGATTTATATAGTTTTAGATTTTCCATGAATTATGAAATAGCTATATTAGCAGAAAATACAGATGTGATAAGTATAATTTGAAGATACTGTGTTTAATTCAAGTCACCGGCAAAGAAACCTCAATATATTAAGTAGAGAAATCCCACCTAAAAAGGGAGTAGACAGAGATATTTCCAAGGACAACAGAGCAGAGCTAGCCAGAGAGAGAAATGTGGGGAGCAAATGGTCAGATGGATTTTTACTACTCCAGACTAAAAATTTGCTGTGGGAGTGGGTAATGGTCAGGAAAAAACAAATAAACTTAAGAGAATCCCAGAGCAATGAGTCTTGTTTTTGGCTTGCCCAAGTACAGAATGGAAAAATTTTAAATCTGTTTAATGAAATCTGCATACAACATGTGCTACCAGACAGCGGGCTACAAGTGGCTGAGGGAAGGGATTGGTTGCCTACCAGTTTCTTGGAAGTTCTCACGTGTTTCAGCAGGGTGATGGAAGACAACTGAGGACTGGGCCAGTGGTTTTGCCGCAGGGCTGCCAGGGTAAGGGATGATGACGTTCTACTCCAGTAGCCATGGGAAGTATGAGTCAGACTCAGGGGGGTCTGTTGTAAAAGGAAAAACCAAGGCGCCTTCAGGTGTGCATAAGGACCAGTGGAACCCAACAAAAGCAAGCGAACCAGTCTTGAGTTTACCAGCATCACACAAGAGCAGGTGTCATTAGGGTGTCCAGTGAGGCAGCAGAGAATAAACTACCACAGAGACCAATGATCCAGAGGACAGCACAAACCACAACATCTATACACTTAACCACCATTTTAGGGAGAAAAAAGGGAAAACAAAATGAAAATTTACCCTAAAGAGACTGAGTTAACCTGGGACTCCATACACAAGAAGAGTCTGAAACAGCCTCAATTGGCCATGTAAATTCTGACTTCTCATTTCCAAGAAACTTATAAAGACTAGAGTAATTACAGAAATGAAAGAAACTACATTTTATTCATAATCTAGTGGTAGGAAATAAATGAATTATTGACAATTGTGCAATCTTAGAAACCTTTCTCCTTTTCTTAAGACAATATTTAAATAATGGGTAAGTGAGCAAGTCTGATAATCTGAGGTTAAATCCTTTCAAATTATTTTAGAGTTAGAAAAATCTCAGAAGTAAAAATAAGTGATATTGTAGAAAGCTACCATAGGCTTTGAAACAGGAAGGGGTGAGAGTCAGTCTCTGGTCCCCTGGTAGACCTAATCCAGAATGGTTAGTTCCTTAGTCCATTCCGGCTACTATTACAAAATACCAGTGACTGAATAGCTCATAAACAACAGAAATTTATTCCTCACAGTTCTCAGGGCTGGGAAGTCCAAGATCAAGGTGCCAGCCTGGTTGTGTTCTGGTGAGGCCCTCTCTTCTCGGTCTACAGCTGGCACCTTCTTGCTGTGTCCTCACACGGTAGAAGGGGCAAGGGATCCCTCTGGAACCTCTTTTATGAGGCACTAATCCCACTCATAAGAGTTCTGGCCTTATGACCTAAGTACCTCCTAAAGGCACCACTTCCTGATACTGTCATCTTACAGCAGTTAGGATTTCAACATATGGATTTTGGGGGACACGAACATTCAGACCATAGCAGTCAGCTCTAAGAAATGATGACATTGGTCAAGGGGAACTAACTAGTTCTGCTGCTGTGAAGGAAAGCTGAAGAACATCATGTCAGTAACGGGAGAACTAGGCCTCAGAACTGGATAACGCACGATTTCCGAGACTGTAATATGACTAAGAATCGTAGATTAGGGTTGAGGCTAAGATTTCCAAAACACAAAGATCTGAAGATCTCAAGGAAGAAACAGAAGAAATTCAGGTTAACAAAGGTAAAGTCTAAACTAATGCATAGAAAAAGATTCTTTGGGGACCCAGAGATAAGGACGGAGTTCATTAAGACGTAACTTGAAACAACAGAGTGAAGTTGTAGCCAGAGATCCCAGAGATATAAGGACAGAAGTATGGTGGATTTGCATAAGATTTAACTAGATTCACAGTTTCTCAGATGGAATGATGTTTCTAGTGGACTTGAACACCGTGTACTCTGAACTAGGATTTATATCTTTATTTAACATCAAGGCCAATTAAGGAATATTTATACAAACTTTTCTCTGCTTGTAACTTGATCCACTCCATTTTCAAACCTCTAAATGCTTTCATTGTTTTGTTTGGTTTTACTGAAATTCCTTCCTCAATTAGCTCTTTAGGGTATACTCCAATTTGTTAATACTTAGGCCCACGCTTTTTTGAAAATGTCAGTATGGAGAAGAGCCACGTGTCAGGGCAGCAACGCCCAGCTGGTCGTGTATCCCTGAGAGATTCAGGGAACTGGTTGGAACAGGCAGTAGAAGTGAAGGCAGAATGTAGTCTAGACTAATGGTGACCCCTTCTTTCTGGATTCTTCTTATTTGGCAGGAACATAAAAGGGACTGTAACACAGACCATAGAGTTCCTCTATTATCTATTCTCCCCTTCTTCCATTAATTACAGGACCCTCACTTTTTATCTGAGTACGTAGCTACTAAATTAAAGATTACGATTCCCATCCTCCCTTTCAGATAGGAGCAGCCAATGATAAATGACCCAAAGGGAAGTGTGCAACATTGAGGGCATGCCCTTAAAGGAACCGGTCATGCCCTCCCCTATACTTCTTCCATTTCACTACCTAGAAGGAAACATAACAGCAAGAACTTGGGCAACTTTCTTTGAGTACTAAATGGAAGATTCTTATTATACATGGCGGAGCGACATAGTGGAAAGATTCTGGGTTTCTAGCAACTGGGAAGCCTCGCTACAGCCCTGGAGCAACTCCTGGGATTTTAGGTGAGAGGGAAAGAAATATCGGCTTTTTAAGTTCTTGTTTACTCAATCTGTTACAGCCGTGAGATCAGTTCTATTGGTCGCAGACTAAAATAATCTACAAAAACAAGAAAGATTTTTAAATGTGACATTTATGGAATCATTCCTCTCCATACTAAATCTTCTCATTTCCAATGCATCTGAAGAAAATCTCAAATCTTAAGACGAAGACGTTAAAATTTTTATGAAAATATTGTCATTGTCTCTTAGCAATATGCCAAGAGAAGCACAATATACCTTTCTAATGACAATTTTGCTTGATGGCTCAGAGAAATGAAATAATTTGTGTAAGTTCATGAATATATAATATATCCTAGATTTAAATTCTTTTCTGTTCTGCTCCAAACCCTGTGGTTTAATCACCTTCTTTTAGCATCCTTTTCTTATTATGAAGTTAAATATAAAATTGGCATGAACTTTTAAACCAAAATGATAATTTTAATGTATTCTAATTGTCAGGAATTTTCTCTTTTGTAAACAGCACATCAGAGGAAATGTTTGAGAAGCAGTGTCTTAGGTAATTTTACTTTACAAATCCAAAAAACTTTAATATTGAAACCTAGCCTGTTGACTCTGTTCAGAATAAACAGTTCACGTTGATGACATTTTTTCCCCCATCATTTTTCCATAATAATATTTAGTATATATGACTTGTTTTTGTCAAAGAGAATGGGCACTTCCGTTTATCGAGCACGTAAATATAAGGAATAGTGTTGCATGAATTTAAATAGATATTTTGTTTAAATTTTACGGAAGGCTATATAGCAACTGTTATTCTCTTTTCACAGAAAAAACTAAATTTCAGGGAACTAAAAAAAACTGACTGAAAAATAAGTGAAGCATTGAACAGTACATATTTGAAAATACTAAAGCTTTAAAATTATGTGTTATGCAAATAAAAACAAAATGTTTACTTCAAATGGAAAGAGTATTTTTTCCTCACATTTTCCCAAAGGAAAGTAAACTACTATTACAGACAACCAACTAAGAGAACATCAACAAAAACTGGTAAAAATTTCCAATATCAACAATCCATTAAAAATTAGTGGGTTATGAAGCTACATTTCAAACTTTTATATAAACTTTGCTACAACATAAATGTACGCATTGTAGAAATAATAATACGCAACTTTTCTCAGAAATGGACACATATATTCATAAACCTACTTGATGCCTTGTATTTTTCCAACTATCACAAAGACTTAAATATGCAAAACTTTTGTCTAGTTTCTAGGTTGTACATCATATGTGAGGTCAGTTAAAATCCTAAAATGGTATAATCTTACCATTTACAAGCCTGTAAAGTTGGAACTGTGATTCCTATTTTGTAGAAGGTCAACCGAGAAAGATTAAGTGTTTTGCCCAAGGATGCCCAGCTAAACAAAACTGAGATATAAATTAATCCCAAACCAATTTGTAAAAGTCAGCTTTGAAGTCATACAACTCCAAAATAAAGAATTGTGGGTTATTGTTGACAACATGCAGGATTTAATTGTATTGGCCTGGACTTAATTTACATCTCATCCTGGCTTAGTTTTGTATCCTTTGGTGAAACATTTAGGCTATGTGTAACATCTATAAAATAGGAACCCAGTTTTGACCATGTAAGGTTGTCGGCAATATCAAATGTGATATGCAAAGTACAGGCACTTGCATGTACCAATAAATGGTAAAAAGGTTAATATTTTATTATTAATTAGATATCACTTTTGAAATGATAATTCAGTTTTCCATTTGAAAATACAGAATGTTTCCAAAGGAGACCTATCAAGGGAAAGATAATATTTTTAAATAAACTGAAACCTTACAGATCCATGGATAAGAACCAACAGCTGCCAACCCCAGGAAGGCAGGCATTCTGTTTGTTTTCCTAAGTATCTCTCTTCTCACTGTTTACATAATACCTGGCACTTTGTAAGCACTCAATAAAAGTTTGTTGTTAAATTGTTTTATCTCACGAAAAGGAAAAGAGAAAGACGGAAACTGTTAATTAAACTTCTGATGGATTTCATATATTTAGGAATGTAGTCACTGATTTCTCATATAGGGCATTATTAAGTCAATGGAGAAGGCAATTTAAACAATAATAGCCTCACTAGAGATCTTAAAGGAATTTTAATCTATGACACTCCTTTCCTAAGAATATTACTGGGTTAATTAAAGAAAGCTGACTTCAAGCATGCCTGTGCTCAAAGCTCAGCCAACTCTGAGATCTTGTCAATGCTAATAGGTTTCTAAAGTATTATCTTTCTGAATATTCATTTACAAAAATAATGAACTACAAATCTTTCTCCACTTAAGATGGGGTTACTTCCTGATAAACTCATCGTAAACTGAAAATATCATAAATCAAAAATGCATTTAATACACTTAACCCACCCAACATCACAGCTTAGCCTAGCCTATCTCAAACGTGTACAGAACACTTACATTACTCTTACAGTTGGGCAAAATCATCTAACACAATCAACACAAAAAAATCCTATTTTATAATAAAGTGTTGAATATTTTATAATTTATTGAATACAGTAATGAAAGTAAAAACAGAACATTTGTAAGTGTCTTAGTTGTTTATCCTTGTGATTGTGTGGTTAACTGGGAACTGTGGCTGCTGACGTTGCCCCGCATCATGAGAGAACAGCATACCTCAGAGCTCTGGCCTGGGGAAAGATCAAAATTCAAGATACAATTCCTACTGAATATGTATCACATTCACGCCATTGTAACGTCAAAAACCGCAAGTTCACACCATCCTGTCAAATCATCATAAGTCAGGAATCTTCTGTATTTAAGTTCTTAAAAAAAAAGAGGTAATGTCTTTTTAATCTAAAAGCAAACTGTAGCCTTCATGAGTATGATAGAAACCTAAAAAATAGACACATACGTGCATTTTTCTCACATAAAAATTAAAATTTTTTTACTGACACATTTTAAAAAACCCACCAGAAACGAATTGGAAAAGACAAAGGACAAACTGGAAAAAAATTTTTGCTACAAATATTATAAGCGAAGGGGCTTGTTGTTGTTTTGGCCCCCAAGGAATTCCATTTCTAAGAATTTTCCAAACAAATAGCCTAACAATTCATAGAGGTTATTTGCAGCACTTCTGTGAAGGAAGTAGCCTGGAAACAGGACTAATTGGCTCAATAGTATTATCTCTATGTCATTTTATACCTGGTAGTCATTAAAATAAATGCTTTAGCTATGAAAAGATTTACAAGATATGTCAGATGAGAATAGAGAGTTCCTAAACGTCATTTACAGCATGATTCTACTGACAGGTCTGGAGGGATACAGAAGAAAACATATCCCTAATGAGTGGCCTGAGACTAGGACAAAAGATTTGTAATATTTACATAACGCTTACTTGCAGCATTAACATTTTCCCACAAAACTCAATTATTACCTCCATGTATTTTTTAAAAGAAAGAAAACCATCTGTCATATTAAATGGGGAAATGGTATTCTATTTTTTTAAGTATATAATTTTCTTTTATAATTTTGAAGCGATGCTTCTTTATTTTGTTAAAGCCACAAGCAAGTTTAGCAAGGGTTTAATCTCAAGCCAATGTTATTATGAAAGGAAATTTACTACTCTGCATTCACACAGTAGCCTGAAAATAGCGCAGGTGTTTACAGTAACAATTATTTATGACATTCAATATAGGAGTTTCTTCAAGGGGAAAAACTCTTCTCAAGTGAAAAACCAATTTGAAATACATTCTTTATCATCTGTCAGAAGTCTAAAATTTATGTGTTATCTCTCTTCAAAGGAAGATCTGAGAGCTTTTGAAAACATAGGAAAAACTTAGAACAATTTCCCTTGATCTTAAATTGAGTTGACTGTTGATTTGTTCAGAACTTTATTGATTTTGCTTTGTGTCATAGAAATACAAATCATCGCAGCAGCTTTAAAAATCGTTACCTATATTTTGATTCAAAAGTAAGCATAGCTATTTCTTCTGCAAAAAGGATATTCTTGGAAATGAATACAATCTATGCTTAAAATCTATCCCTCCAAAAACTAATTGTTTTTGCTTAATTACTATGTAACTTTCCTATTTTAAAAAACATTTTAATTTTGCAAGTGAAAACATATTTCAAATATGTTACTTTAACAAAAGCAATAAATTTTATAACAGTTTAAAACACCTACTCTAAAATGTCAAACATAAAAAGATTAGTAGGCACCGTCTTCCAAGTTAGCATACTTCTACTAACACGGCGGCACGATAGCCTATCATACAGTAACATCAAATATATTCCGGGAATTCCAAAACAAGACAGTGAATATATATATTAAGTCAATGAGTGGAAAAAGCAATAAAACTGCTGAAAAAGCAACATTTTAAACTTTTTGGATAAGCTGAAAGTGTAATATCCAATGTTACTGCTTCTTGTTTGCAACTCAGCCATTCTAATTACCTTGCCGGAGGCAGTCACATATCCTTTCTGTGCCTTCAGAAAGATGAGAAATGGAGCCAGATTCCATTTCCTTTCTCTTCACTCCACTTGTCTTATTTGCTTGGAGCTTCTTTTGAAGCTAAGAAGGAATAAGAATTTGACCCTTTGTTTCTGAATGGATAGTTAATCCCCCTTAAATAAATTCCTCTGATCAACCCGCTTCTAATTAGGATTGGACCTTTTCTCCTGCCTCAGAACTTTTCTGTAGGACTTAGAAAGTCTGGTGAATATTATACACTAAGAATAAACACGCTATGTTGATGTAATTGGCATTACAAAACAGCTCCTCCAATTAACATGGCATTATTTTCATTTTGCAAAATGTAGTCCTTTAACAGGATATTTTTGCGATAAACTGCAGAAAACTTCAAGATCATTTTATTTTATGAGTCTGTTTCTTTCCTCCTCTATATGAATGAAATCCCATCTCTGAAAAAGCATAGCCTCCTTTAATTATCCCAATGGGAAAGTAAGAGCAAATAGTGTTATATTTGGTTGGTGGATTTACTAGATGTGATCAAAATCCAATTAGACGAGCTCCAATTTCATCTGACCCAAAAGATTAATTCTATCAAAAACATTTATATGTAAAGTAGAATGTGCACACATTTTTAAAGAGAGGGCAGGCATATGGTTAGACAACTAGATAAGATTTTACAATGTGATCTTTTAAGCATACGAATTAATTCCTGATTAAAGATGTACTGGTCTTGAGTCTATAATCATGAGTTCTAAACCTGGATTTATTAATTATCCCAGCTGTCCAGATGGCTTCTCTTTGTTATAATTATTTTTTCATTCAACAAATTTATTCAACATACATTATGAAGTTGGCATAGAGTAGAAGTTCAGTAAATGGTAGTTTGCTTTTCCTTCCCTCATTGGTGTGAGTCCTTTTCTCCTCACTCCCATTCACCACTCTGTCCTTGCTTTTTTAATAGATATATCACAATAAACTCCAACTGTTCATTTTTCTAAATGCACCAAAATACTGTGAGCTCCTCATGCTCAGGGACTATGGCTTGTCTCATTTTAATATCCTAGCCACTGGAACAGAGGAGATTTCACGTATTCTTGTTGATCTGAATAAAATTACATTTATTAATTGTCAAAATTGCCAAATACTCTTTTTATCCTATGCAGCAGGCATTCTTTCTTCTTTCTAGTCAACAAAACCCTTCTTTTCTTTGGACACCAACATGCCTAGCCCTAGGGTCCAAGACAATTATGATGGTATCATTAGCACTAAGGGTGGAACTTAAACTCATTTTTTACCAGTGGAATATAAGGGGAAATCTCCTGGAGAAGGGCTTCTGGGAAAGATAAAATGCCAGAGTGAAGTCAAGAGGATACTCCTAAGTCCTTTTCTTCCTAATTGAGATGCTATCATGCAAGGATGTGATTCTTAAAGGTGTACTGTCCATCCTGTGACCAAGAGGGGAAACATCACTGGCACACAGAGATAGGCACGCCAGAGAGCTTTGAAAAACTGGGTCATTATTTACCTCATTGCACAAACAAATCAAAATCATATCATCCACAAATAATGACAATTTTACTTCTTCCTTGTTAATTTGTATGCTTGCCTAATTACTGTAGCTAGGACTTCCAATATTATATTGAATAAGAGTGGAGAGTGGGCATCCTTGTCTTGTTCCTGATCTTTGAGGCAGAAAATCAACAAGGAAACTTTGGAATTGAACCATACTCTAGACCAAATGGACTTAACAGACATATATAGAACATTCCATCCAACAGCAGCAGAATACACATTCTTCTCAAGTGCACATGAAACACTTTCCAAGATAGATCATATGACAGGACACAAAACAAGTCTTAGCAAATTTAAGAAGATTGAAATCATACCAACTATCTTTTCTGACCACAATGGTATGCAAATAGAAATCAACAAGAGGAAAGCTGGAAAATCTACAAATATGTGGAACAACACACTTTTGAACAACCAATGGGTCAAAGAAGTCAAAAGAGAGATTAAAAAAAAATCAAAATAAATGGAAATGGAAACACAACATACCAAAACCTATGAGACGTTCTAAAGAGTTTACTGTTATAAACTTTCTGGAAAGTTTATAGCAATAAATACATGTATTAAGAAATTAGAAAGATCTCAAACCACCAAACTTTATACCTCAAGGAACTAGAAAAAGAAGAACAAATTAAGCCCAAATTTAGCAGAAGGAAGGAAATAATAAAGATCAGAGTATAAATAAATGAAATAGAGGGGCCAGCCCCATGACCAAGTGGTTAAGCTTGCCTGCTCTGCTTCAGTGGCCCAGGGGTCACCAGTTTGGACCCTGGGCGTGGACATGGCACCACTTGTTAGGCCATGTTGAGGCAGTGTCCCACATGTCACAACTAGAAGGACCCACAACTAGAATATATGACTGTGTACTGGGGGGATTTGGAGAGAAAAAGCAGGAAAAAAAAAAAAGAAAGAAATGAAATAGAGACCAGAAAAACAGTAGAAAGGATCAACAAAACTAAGAGCTGATTTTTTGCAAAGATAAACAAAATTGACAAACCTTAAGAAAAAACAGAGAAGACTCAAATGGATAAAATTAGAAATGAAACAGGAGATATTACTAATAATGCTGCAGAAATAAACAGAATCATAAGAGAATACTATGAACAGTTATATGCCAACAAATTAGATGATCTAAAAGAAATGGATAAATTCCTAGAAACACACAACCTGCCAATATTGAAGCAGGAAGAAACGAAAATCTGAAGAGATCAATAATGAGTGAAAAGACTGAATCAGTGATCAAAAACTCCCCAACACAGAAAACTCTGGGACCAGATGGCTTCATTGGAAAATTTTACCAAACATTTAAAGAATTAATGCCAATCCTTCTCAAACTCTTCCAAAAAATTGAAGATGAGGGAATACTTCCAAACTCATTATATGAGGTCAGCATTACTCTGATACCAAAGCCAGATAAGGACACTACAAGAAAGGAAAATTATAGACCAGTATCCCTGATGAATACAGATGCAAAAATTCTGAAAAAATATTAGCAAATAGAATTCAAGAACACATTAAAATGATTATATACCATGACCAAGTGGGATTTATCCCTGGGATGGAAGGATGGCTCACCATACACAAATCAATAAATGTGTTACACCACATTGATAGAATGAAAGATAAAAATTACATGACCATCTCAGTAGATGCAGAAAAAGCTGTTGACAAAATACAACATCCTTTTATGATAAAAAAAAAAAAAAAACCCTGAAGACATTGAGTATGGAAGGAAAACACCTCAACGTAATAAAGGCCATAGATGACAAACCTACAGCTAACACTACAGTCACTGGGGAAAAACAGAATCATACAATTATCAAAGCTGAAGAAAAGCTTCCAGGATCTGAATGACTTACCCAAGATGATCTCATCAGTTACTTTTAGAAATGTGGCAAACATCTATTTCCTATATATCTGCTTCAGTGTTCTCTCTCCACTGTGCTGCCCAATTATCGTCTCCAAGCAGGAGAAGAACCATTTCCTGCTCTAAGAAAAGCTTATATTTGAGATGGATGAGGATTTTAATTTTATTCCCAGTTGCACGAAATAATCTATTTTGACCATGTTTGTGCTTGTTTGAAAACTTTTAATGATTTCTCATGTTGTAAGGAAAAAACCCCAAAACATTCATTTAGCAGTCATTTCCTCATCTTCAACCTACATCCTGCTTTTCGGTCTTCTCTCCCTTATTGCCTACTCATAAATAACTCTTTTCCTAACTAACTTAATTTACTCATTGTTATCTAAACATGGCTCGTGTTTTCCTTCTTTTCATTCCTATATCTATGCCAATCTTTCTTCAGGAAGACTCACTGATAAAATTCGAGTGATCCATAAGCACTTTAAAATAGTTCTCCAAATTATTTAAAAACATATGTGGATTTTTTGAGGAGTTCTTTAACTTTTGTCAAACTTTCCAGAATTCTAAGAAGCTCTGCTCTGGTATACCATTCACTGCCATCTACTATTGAAATCACTTTTCCCTCTCTGTAGCATCACCCCAATGCCTTTCCTCCCAGAATCTCTCACAATGTTAGCGTTGTACCAAAGTAAACTGTTGAGAATCTCTGAGGGGTCCTAATAAATAGCATCCCCTTCACAGTCTGAGTTATAAAAACTGATACATTGTTTAGCAACTAAAATACCATACTTATTAGTAATAAAGTCCAAGGTCTATTAGCTAAGTGGTCTTTCTAATGTTAGGTCTTAGCAACAGGCGGGTTTATTCACCTGGTCGCATTTGTTATTGGACCAGGGTAGGCTTCCACTGAAGGAGTAGGTCCCTGTACAATTTATGCACCGACAAGCAGTGGAAAATCCTTATTCCCTATGAACAGGTTCATTTCTAAGTGGAAGAAGGAGTCAATGAGAAGTGAGTAAAGAAGAGGTCAAATCCTTGGTTGTTAGAATCAGTAGAATCATCACTGTGCATATGAAAGGAAACATTAGGAGAGGCAAATAAGCACTATGCTCAAGACAAATCAAGAAATAAATAAGATATACTTACCTAATAACATATTTGACAACTCTTTTCAAATGTGAACCTTCTTTATCAAATTCTTATAATCTAGGCATGAAAAACACATATTATTTTTGTTTATAAATAACTAACAAGTTAGAATTTCTTTCATTAAGCTAGAAGCCATGAATTATTTCTTGATTTGTCTTGAGCATAGTGCTTATTTGCCTCTCCTAATGTTTCCTTCCATATGCACAGTGATGATTCTACTGATGCTAACAACCAAGGATTTGACCTCTTCTTTACTCACTTCTCATTGACTCCTTCTTCCACTTAGAAATGAACCTATTCATAGGGAATAAGGGTTTTCCACTGCTTGTGGAAATTAATTTTAAATGTATCATTAAAGCTCAGTAATGGCCAGCATTGACGTGAGACTTCTGTAACTGCAAGAATAGCCATTTTACGGATATAAGCCTTCCAGACAGATATAACAAACGGATTATGGTTTCAGTGGGTGTTCCTGAAACTGGATGTTACCTCCATTTGGAGCACAGAACGTACACACATTGTTTCAAAAGGTTACACTTCCAATCTTTACAGATCTCTTGAAGGAGATGACACATAAAATATATCTTGCTTATATGGCACCTATTTAAATTGTTGTTATGAAGTAAGGATGATAGAAAACTTTTGAACAGAAAAAGGTTAAGAATTGGTATTTAGAAGAAAGATAGACTACATAAACATTTAAGTTTTATGAAAATTGTTCAGTAGTTACATTATATCTCTTAACATGAATTAAATTATAAGCTTCCTTTTGTATAAAATAATGTTTTGCAAATATACTCTTTACTATATACTATATATTACAAGTATGCATTATACATTTATACTCAAGGTTACATGCATATAACCAAGTTTAATATCATTTATAAGACTACTTTTGACTCTAAGATATCTTTTTGTCTTATATACTGACTTTACAATCTAAAACATCATAAAAACTTAACAAAAGGAAAACTTTAAAGTTAATTTTCTATTTTACAATTGGAAGCGTTCAGTTAATTCCAGTAGTTAATTAAGAAAGCTGGAGTGTGTGTGAAGTGAAGACATTTACAAGGTTGTTGTGTGTGTGCATGTGCACACACATACGTGCATTGCTATATTTAAGATGAAGAATACATGTAAGATTTAAGAGAGAAATCATACCTTGCCTCTTCTTTATCTAACTCTATCCCTATTTCTGCGAGTGTTGATCATAATACTTATGAGTATGACAATTTTTGTAATTCCAGTTATGTGGAAAGCATGTTGGTATTTAAAAAATTTTAAACTACATGCATATCTATAACCCTCCCAATTCTTACATATACTTATTTAAATACATGAATAAAAATGCACAGAAACGACATACAGTGTACAAACACAGCAATATATTTTAAGTCTTAAAGATTGTCAGCAGGAGATTTGAAGAGAAAAAATATAAGAAATGTGAGTGAAATATGTAATATGCGTGGGATAGAAGGTGGGTGGCAGGTTTGGGGCATTTGATACAGGATGTGTGCCTTTATTTACAGAGTACTTTCCTTCAAAATTTTCTCGTAGAAAGTAGTGAATCTGACTCCTTGTGGGTATGGACAATGTCTGATTCACCTTTGCGTCTCTGACTCCAGCACATCATAAGATAGATACTTTATGCTCAAGAAGTGTTTCAAAATTAATTTAAAAAACTTCCTGTGAATCAGTTACTGCTAAACCTGAAATCCTGTCTGACACTAAAAAACCAATTGAATACATCTAAACTTTTCTCCATAATCAACTCTTTACAAAAGTACTAGAAAATATAGCTTTTGCTCATACTGGAAGCTTACATTGTCATGTAAAACAATAATAAAATAAATGATTTAAAATCAGTCTGTTTATTCATTAATGGTACAGTGTAAGAAATAGTAATGTGTGAATGTTAAATTTGGTGTGCGTTATGTTTTTTACCTACTCACTACTTGATTTTCATTAAATTAAAAGAGATATTAATCATATAATAAGGCATGGAGGAGCTGTAGTGAAATAAAATTAAAATCAAAAACAATATTTGATTCTCCATCCAGATTTCAGAAATCAAAGCCCTCGATTATAACTAAAACAGCAGCTGTGTATGTTTTGAAATAAGTTGACCAGTTTGAGTACCTAGGAACCATCTTGCCAGAGGTTCTCTAACTCTTTGCTAACATGTGACTTACATTCTCTCCAAGGTGGGCTAAATTTGAGGCTTAAAGAAAAAGAAAGAGGAAAAAGACTGTTTTTAACAAATCACTGGTCTGACTTGAGAGAACTATTTTGTTCTTAAACAGGAAGCAGTCTCTCAGAGTTGAGAAATATTTAGTCCTAAGTGCCACTCTGTTCTTTGAAAAAGACTCACAAGCTGGTAATTGTATGGACTTTTTTTTTTTAGCTAAATTAACTGCAATGTAAAATTTGCACTGATTTCCAACTGTGTTTTCTAGAATTTTGTTGGCAAACTGTTTCCCTAAGAGCACACTGAATAAAAAGATGGTTTTAATCAAATAAATGTTTTCCTTTTAAAGAACCAATGAGCCCCTGCACAGATTATACATTCTTACCACACAGAATTACAAAAAACTAAAATACTAAAATAAGGTTAGTATAAAAATTATCCTTGAGATTTGTATGTTTTATATTAGATTTTGGAATTAAAAAAAAATTCAGATCAGTCTTGATCTATTAATAGCTCAGTATAATCCATCTAAAGAAATCCATGAAGCATTTCTTAGATAGAATACCTAGGAAATTATAGGGGTCCAATTGAGTTAACAAATTAACATTGCTTACATCTCCTTCAACTATATACTGTGCACTTAGATCAAAATAGGAAAAGGATGGCAACAGTATTAGTGTATATATTTTCTCACAGGACAAAGATGAGATGACTTTAAGAGCTAGAGAAGAAAATTTCATTTGTTTTATTTATTAAGCACATTTTCAGTTGTGATTCCTCATTCCTTCTTACTCCAAAAGAGAAGAAAATAACACAGGTTGCCCCTCAAGCTATTAGTCAAGTGACCTACTTTCAGTCATCCCTCTCCTGGACTAAGCCAACGCTGATTTTTCCCAGATGACCATATTCTCTTTTATTCCCATACAGGCATTCTTAGAGTTTTAAAAGGAAATTGTGGCGTTCCTCCAAAATCTGTGGTCAGAACACAAATATTTTGAAATAGTCTCCTTCCCAGCCTGCTGCAGCTATCAGCAACATCACCAAGTCCTTTTTAAAAGGGAATCTGTGAAAGATAGTTAAGAGAAACAAACAAACAAACCCAAAAACCCAGTTTCAGAATCTATCATTCTCTTTCATGGGACAGTCAATTGTACACAATTCACATGTTTTCCATATATTTTTTTTCATGCCCTTAAAAGTCTAGGTCTCCTGCTGGTGACACTCAAAATAATCATTATCATTTAATGATAAGGTCATTATAACATCCAAATGATGTAGGAATGGAAAAAGTATTTCGAAAGGATAAACTACATCATTTATAGGCAACAAAGGCGCTCTCTCTTCCTTAGTAGGAGAGGAAAGAACATGAAGGGCCTTTAAAACTTCTGGTGGATTTGACATTCACATGAAGATGGCCAGGACTTGTGAAATTCTTCTTTTCCTCAAATAAAAGGAAAAGTGGAAAAGGGAAAGAAGCTATGGATTTTTCCTCATTAAAAGTGTCTGGGCTAAAATGCCTAACAAAAATTCACACACTGAATATTACAAGTACACATATATAAAATATGTAATAACTAATTACTTCTTCCTTTCCTCTTGTTAGTTTATGTAGTAGGGTGGTGGTGATTAACATTATAATTTGGTGTTTGCATTAGAGAGCATTCAGGTGAGACTGTGGCTAAACTGAGGAGGAATTAATGCTGCTTGGGGAAAGATAGCAGGACAGCTATCCAGGGATGGATACAACAGCTATTGACATTTTTGTCTCTCCTTTGTGAGTAGATGCTAAGAGCATCTTTGTATGAAAGATCATTGTTAGTTGCTTCATATTGCATGGAAGCCTGTATTTGTTGTTTTATGGAAGGTCAAATATGTATAGAAAGGTGTGTATGAATGACTAAATTGCATTACAGTATCTTGCAAATGTACCCACAAAATCAATATTTTTCATACCATGTTATAAATTTCCCTAATATTTTCCCATCCATTTAAAGGATAATTTAGGGCCCGGCCCTCTCGCGCTCTGCTTCGGCAGCCCAGAGTTTCGCTGGTTAGGATCCTGGGCACTGACATGGCACCACTCATCAAGCCATGCTGAGGCGGCGTCTCACATGCCACAACTAGAGGGACCCACAACTAAAAATATAAAACTATGTCCCTGGTGGGCTTTGGGGAGAAAAAGGAAAAATAAAATCTTTAAAGGATAATTTAAAAATATGGCTCCCCTTACTACCTACAGTCATGATCTTCTTCCATTACTGGTGTTAATAATCTCAAGTTTCTATCACAGTAGTTTGTGAAGGAAAGCGAGTATCTGCTTTGTGAACCCATGGAAACTGATGTCTCTGGGAAAAGTCTAACACTGTTCTTCAGCAGTGACTACTGGAATAAAAGACTCACAAAGTACCTGACACTGCAACGAGATGTATCTCTTTGAGGATAATTGATGGGCCATTTCTGGGCTTTGGTGGAGAGATCTCCCAGTACTGAGGGACGACAAATTATTCTGAGAATGGATATACCTATTACATTATGGATAATGCCAGAAAGACATTCCCACAAGCTAGAGCCATTCAGCAGAGTTTATTCATAGAAGGGAAAAAATACATACAGGAACATGGTCCTGGTGGGGGCTCTGGTGTGTAGGGGTGGAGGGTTGGGTGGAAGGAGGGCTGGTTAGAGAGATCATTGTATCCATCACCTGGCTGTAGCCCTCCTGTGAGGACTAATGACAGAATTGTCAACTCCTAAACCCTAAGATTTTTCTCCTGCTAAAGTATAGCAAATGTCCAGGTGTGTAGTGGAAGTTCCTGAAATCAAGGATACAATGCAGTTTGGAAATCTGCTAATATTTTCCTTGCATTTGATAAAATCCTCAGTTGATGAGGGCAAGGGTAAGGCTACACAACGGGCAGAATTGAGGGCAGTATGTCTGGCAGTTCACAAACAATTGGGCTCTCACTCAAGAAAAAAATTTTATTTTCATGGACTCATGGGCAACGGCCAATTGCCTAGCCATGTGGTCAGGCAAACGTGCCCTACAGTTAGGAATATATCTGTGTGGGGAATGCAGTTATGGAAATGCTGTAGGAATTCCAAGAGAGAATTAAAGCGAGTCCACGTACCTAGTCAACAGAAAAACTCAACTACGGGCTCAGAAAGGGGCTGGGATACAAAAGCTGGTGCCTTTGTTTGAGTCTTAGATGTAGCTACATGTATAGCTCAAACAAGTGGGCTGGAAAGTACTCAAACTATGAAATGTTGTGTGGAATAACTACATATTTCTTTAATACATTATAAAGCTGCTAATGTGGTAAAAGATTATACAGACTACCAACAAGAATAAGAATGTGTAAGATTTCCCAGAAACAACAGCTGACCAGAGCTGGCAGGTGGGCTACTGAGGACCTTTACCAGTAGTTACAAGTTGCTTGAAATGGATTCTGACTGGAACAGACATGTATTCTCTTTTGGGCTTCACTTATTCTATAAAGGAACAATAGCTAAGAATACCATAAAATTTTTGGAATCGGGGGCCAGCCCGGTGGTGCAGTGGTTAAGTTTACACGTTCTGGTTAGGTCCCGGGTGGGGACTTACATGCTGCATGTCAAGCCATACTGTGGCAGGCGTCCCACGTAAAATAGAGGAAGATGGGCACAGATGTTGGCTCAGGGCCAGTCTTCCTCAGCAAAAAGAGGAAGATTGGCAGCAGATGTTAGCTCAGGGCTAATCTTCCTCAAAAAAAAAAAAGAAAGAAAGAAATTTTTGGAATGGAATGTTTATCAATTTGGTCCCATTGTCTAGTTATTGAAATTACTCAATTCTATCCCTAAAACATGTGTATGGGCAAAAAGCAAGCTCTAAGGAAGCTATATTCTGTCCTGTGGGTGGATGGGTGCCTGAATCAGGGGTCCCACCTAGCATGGCTGAGCCTGGATTAAGACAGGCAATGAATAACATTTTCAAAAAAACAAAACAGGAAATTCTGGCAGAAGAGAAGTGATCGTTTAAATTGGTGACGATGTCTTAAAGAGAACTTCTCAGATCAGAAGAATAATTTCCCTAGTTGTTGCTTTCAGATGTAGTGCCAATTCATGGCTACCTCTGGAAGAAATCCCTGGATTTGTTTTCTGCTGAGAAGGGTAGCTGAATGAAGCCGACTATGACATTTATCCAAGAAGTGTCTTTGGACACTTTGGAGGAAAGCTATCAACATCCCTTGCTGGCGATGATAATGCTCCTAGTTGAAGACCTGCCTCAGTAACGGTAGTTTGGAGCTAACATTTGGACTGTATGTGTTGTGGTTTTGGTTTTCCTACCTTTGCACTGAACTGGACATACTGGTCCTGGCAGCTGGTAGCTGATGTATAGTGTTGCTGTAAATCAGGATGTTGCCTGTTAACGTAACCGCCTGGAGTATGAGGGGCAGCATGTCATTATTACCTGCTCTGTATTATACTTGTTTAAAAAATCTTTACCGGATATGAATGTATGTGGGATGCTACACAAACAGGAGTTCAAGGAATTATATAAGCAAAATGGTGACTATTGCTATGATAGAGCAGTCGCATATCATTGGGGTCTTCCCCGGAACATGCAAGAAGGCAATTTTGGAAGCCTTATGATACTGAAACTGCACAGCAACTAGGAGTAGAATATGCTTTATTGATAATCTCCCAGGGCACTTAATACTTTTGGGGAAACACAATATGCCTTATTTTTTCTTAGAATTTCCATTTCTCTGCTTACATTCCAATCTGTCCTTGCATGTTTTCTACTTTTCCGTGAGTCCTTAGCATATTCATCACAGTTATTCTAAATTCATTGTCTGATAATTCCAACATCCCTGCCATATTTGGGTCTTGTTCTGAAGTTTGCCCTGTCTCTTTAAACTGTATTTTTTGCCTATTAATCTGTCTTGTAATTTTTTGTTAAAAGCCAGGCATGACATAGTGGGTAAAAGAAACTCTAGTAAGTAGACCTTTAGTGATGTGGTGGTAAGGTGTGGGGATAGGGGAAGCTGTTCTATGGTCCTATGATTAGCTCTCAGTCCTGTAATGAGCCTTTGTCCTGAGCTGTGCTTCTCAGTCCAGGAGCTGGAGTTGGGTATTCCCTTCCCTCTGGTTGGTTAGGTTGTGATAAAACCGTAATAGATTAGGCTTTAGTAAAATAGTTTCTCCTGAGGGCAGGCCTTGTTGAGAATAGAATACTGTAGCATATTCCAAAACGGTTACTTTTGCCCTCCCCCTGCCCGCCAGGGGATTTTTCTCTGTTGTTCACTGTGAGAGCCTAATAGTGTTCTAGGAGGTAAGACTCAAAAAAGTGTGGGATTTGCCCTGGACTTTTAATTCCGTGTTGTCCACGCTGAGCCTCCAGCAATTCATCAGTTACAGTTGAGGCTTTCCTACCCTGATACTGATTTCCACAGAGGTTTCTGCTCATGGGTTTCTTCCCTGGTAAGTTGCGATTCTCCACATCTGCCTGTCTGTTTCTCCAGTTATCAGGGCAGAGGTTTGCCCTGTGACCTCAATTCTCTAACAGATCTAAGAAGAGTTGTCTATTTTTCCCATTTGTTCAGGCTTTTACTTATTAGGATGGAGTGGCGACTTCCAAGATCCTTACATGCTGGATCAGAAACCCAAAGTCCTCCACAATACACTTGTGTTGCATTCATACCATACGTACTCAGAAGCCAACACTTAATGATGTTTCACTGAATATTGGCCCCAATATACTGAGGGGAAATCGGGGTTTGGGGAAATGGTATATTGAATCATGAGACTCAATCAAGGAAGAAATCTAGCTTTGAAAAAGTTGCGCGTGCAGGTGAATGCCCCTGTCCAAACCTTTAAAAAGCTACAAATAATTACGGCTAACTGGGGTAAAAGTACAGTCCAATTGGTAGAGAAATATCAGAAATTTCTGAAGGGGTATAATCAGATTTAATGTGGCTTTTTTCCCTCATGTGTTTGTTGAATGATAGAGGTCCTGGTAGTTGTCAATGTTTTAGTATGTTTATTTTTATGCAACAAATATTGTAGAAGCTGCTGTATTAAGAATTATAAGAAAAAGATGGAGGAAAAGTAACAAAAATATTGACAAGAGTTAGGAAGAAACTGGAAGTAAGGGATAACAGGTGGTTCTGTGGCCTTTCTTCTAGCTTCACGTATACCTAGCATTTAATCTTTGGCTGAATCTTCGCTGTACCACTAACTCATAGAGTTAATGAGTATACCTATACTTAATCCAGGATAAAGCGGAATCTGATTGAGGATAATGTCCCACACTAAGCACCTGTGTCTCATGCTTGACATTGATTTTCAAGTAATGAATAATCAGTATTGATAATATTCAGCTGCAATTGGAGACCAGGCAGCAGCGATAGTCACTTGAGGATGGCAGGTGACTAGCATTATACAAAAGCTGAAGCAATCCCAGAGTGATGAGTTTCCTAAACAAGAGATTGTCTATCTCTATTTAGCCTCATATCTCTGACCACACTCATGCCGAGTAAGGAAGGACTTCAGACACTGTTCCTGGGAGCCATGAGATCTCGGCTCAGCTGTGTTGTTGCTACATTGTTACTCCTGTTCTCTAGTCTTAGAGCTGAGTAAACTTTGTGCTGCATGTGTTTTATGAGTGTGATGGTCAATCCAAATCTGAGACCACTATTGCTAAAGGAAATTTGAGCAAGAGGACATTGCAATGAGTATATTGAAAATCATTATGTTTCTCGAGGTCTATGTGAGCCACTGGAGAGATAGGAACTATGTTATATGCAGTCTGCATACTGAATGCCTAGAAGTTTGGTTGTTCAATAAATGGTTGTTAGAAAAATAAGACGGTATGTGTTTATTGATCCAACTAATATTTATCGAGCACCTTCTATGTTATAGTTACTGTGATGGATATGAGAATACAATTCGGAATAAGACTGATAAGGTCTACCCTAGCAAAACATGCACTCCAGTGAGGATTAAAAAAAAAAAGAGTGTGCAAAGAAAATGATTATATCTCCTGATATTATAATAAACTTTGTCCAATAGGAAAAAAACTAAATGGAGCACATTCCAGAGTAGAATTTAATATTGAAATGAAAAGCCTCCTGTACTTACTGGTGAAGAAAAATAAATTGAAATAAGAAATCCAAATGGCCAAAAACTTTGTAAAGATACTCAACCTCAGTAGGAATTTTGATCTCTAAACTTAAAAAAAAAGGATTATTTCTCTCCCCTAAATTTGGCAGAAATTAAAAAGCTTGATGTAGGAAAATAGACAGGCTTGACTACTCATGAGAGGCTAATAAGTATATCAACTTCGAGAACAATGTGGCTCATCTAAACATGTTGAAACGGCACATAACCTCTGACCTAGCAGGTCTACGTATGGTACATAATGTAAAAAATTCTCTTGCCCATACATACATGAGATATATCCACACACTATATTAGATTGGACAATATAAATTTGCCAATATTTGACTGTTACTACTTAAAGTTATACACGGTTAAAATAACTGAAATGACTTTACATGTTGATATGGATAAATCTAGAAAACAAAACACGGAGTGAAAAAAAATTGATTGCAAAGTGAATATAAAACGGGTTTTTTTCAATTTATAAATCAAATAAAAATTTTAATATACAAAACAGTACTAGGTGGTGTTTATGGACACGTGCCTATATAGTCAAAGTATAAAAACCTGAATGGATGGGGGCTGGCCCCGTGGCCGAGTGGTTAAGTTCGCGCGCTCCGCTGCAGGCGGCCCAGTGTTTCGTTAGTTCGAATCCTGGGCGCGGACATGGCACTGCTCATCAGACCACGCTGAGGCAGCGTCCCACATGCCACAACTAGAAGAACCCACAACGAAGAATACACAACTATGTACCGGGGGGCTTTGGGGAGAAAAAGGAAAAAATAAAATCTTTAAAAAAAAAAAAAAACCTGAATGGATGGAATGCACATACATTTTTTGTGCAGTCAATGAATGAACTAGAGTGTCTGCAGTTGTGTGTATATTTTGCAGAAGAAACTGCAAGGATGTGAAAGGAGAGGCAATAATAGGGGAAAGACTCTTATAGAATAGCTTTCTATTCACAGATAAGGAGGAAGAAGCACTGAAAAATAAGCGGAGCACTGTCAGAATACCTGATATGACGCTGCTCTCACAGGTCAGGGTGACTTTGACATTGGATCCAGAGGACAAAAATCAACACAGTTTTGAAAGATTTTACGTGAATTCATTTTAAGAATGTAAATCAACAAGCCTAAATTTTATTCCTGTTTTTGTGTTTTGAAAATGTTCTATTTATCTTCCTCCCTTTGAAAAAAAATTGTTTTTCTGATTGCTAAAGTATCTTTCTCTAGATTTTCGGAATTATTTTAAACTGGAATTTATCCCTGTTCTCTGTTTTTTCTCTTCACCTCCAGTCCTCCTTATTGGACTCATTCTCCTTTTTTTCCCTGCTTTTTTCCTCCCCAAATTCCCCCAGTACATAGCTGTATGTTTTAGTTGCATGTCCTTCTAGTTGTGCTATGTAGGACACCGCCTCAACATGGCCTGACGACTGGTGCCATGTCCCCGCCCAGGATGGAACCAGCGAAACCCTGGGCCGCTGAAGCGGAGCGTATGAACCTTAATCACTTGGCCACGGACTGGCCCACAGGACTCATTCTCTTATCATATGATCCTTTGAGTATTTTATCTCCTAGATCATATGTTTCTTATGGCTATAAATTCTAGTTGATGTAGACAACTGAAAAAATCATTCTTCATCCTTTTTCTACTTTTGTGCAGTCACTTAATATACAGTGTATTAATAGCTAGCAACAAAGAAGATATATATATAAGTAATATCAGAGCCATTATGGCATAAAACAAGATTTAAGCTAAGCCAGATATCTTATTACTAGTTTTGGAACAACAGATTCATCTAGTTTTAGCAAAATCTCAGGATGACTCAGATCATTAGTTGCAGATACAATGCGAAATAAAATGCCACACAAATATAACAGAAAGGATAAAATCTCACCCATAACACACTTAGGAAATTAATAGCATTTTATTCTAATGCTGTAGAATATGATATATTTTTTAGATCATCTTAAAATTTCAGATTATTATCCTGATACACTTTAGAAATTTTGAAAAAATTCACCATAGCTTTTTATACTAACAATACATTTAATGAATAAATAAAGTTTAGATAGAAAGATAGACTTAATGTAAAGGCTATGGTGGATGTTTTTTCAAAGCTTTGAAAATATACATATATGGGGCATTTGTGAGAGAGAGATAAGTAAAGAAAGAAATTCAGATCTGGAGAATTTCTGATGGAAAAATAGCTGCTCTGTACAGGTACATTGTTTTACATTGAGAGAAGAACTTTGTTTTGTAAAACATAAACAGGAATAATTTACAACTGGGTTAAAGTTAGTACTAAATTTCTAGATACAATTATGATGCTTTAATTTACTAATTTTCTTCTGGTAAGTTTTAACCCCATATAGGAAGAATCTATTTTCTACACTCACAGTTTCTTAATTATAAAAGTATATTCTTAGCAGTCACAGGATTTAATGTCTCTGTACAAGGAAAGGATCATTTTACATTTAATTTCAAGTAATCAGGAAAATAGGATTAGAATAACATTAACTAAATAATACATGCTCCATTCTAGGCTCTATGAAAAAATAATACTTAAGGGCAAGCCAAACAACTTGAAACAAGCTGATGTCAAAAATAAATCCTCTGCAGCTGACAGGCCTGGGCTATTGAGAAACAATACTAAGTAGAAGTACTTATTAATGTGCTTGGGGTGATGATGGGGCGCACATGTGCCATCTCCAACGCTAATTTATTTGTAAGCAAACTCTTGACTACTGTGATAAAGAAGAGGAGAGGAAGTCATCATGCTGACGCTGCAGTCATGCCTCTTACTTTGATATACTATCAGACGGAGCCAAAAAAAAAAAGCTATAGATTAATAGAATGGCTTAACTATTTTTGATATAGAATATTTCTTTGTGGGGCTGGCCTGGTGGCATAGTGGTGAAGTTCACACACTCCGCTTCGGTGGCCTGGGGTTCGCGAGTTTGGATCCTGGGCGCAGACCTACACCCCGCTCATCAAGCTGTGCTGAGGCGGTATCTCAGATAGAAGAACTAGAAGGACCTACAGCTAGGATATACAACTGTGCACTGGGCCTTTGGGGAGGAAAAGAAAGAGGAAGATTGGCAACAGATGTTAGCTCAGGGCCAATCTTCCTCACCAAATAAAAGCATACCTTAAAAAAAAAATATTTCTTTGTTTATATTAAGAAAAGGGAACTTGGCTGGCTAATTCAGTAACTGAATTTCTACAAGCACCTTGTTGCAAATAAAGCAAAACCAAAAAACGATTTCTGAACTGACTTTCTAGTCAACCAGATGAGCTTTGTAAAAGTCCTCTGGACTGAAATGGAGAAGCGAGTTTTCTGTCTGAGAAAAGCAATCTGCCACAGATCTTTGTAGCTCTTCTGGGAGCTTTGCCTACTTTTAATATCCTCAGTTCAAGAAAGTTTCATTGGTCCTTACTAGAATTCAGTATTGCTTTGAAGTACTATAGTATTTGATAATTTGGGGAAGCGCAAAGTACTTCAAAGTAATTCCATAAGAAGGTCAGAGGCCTACCTTGGTGGTCTAGTGGTTAAAATTCGTCTCTCTCACTGCCTCTGCCCAGGTTCATTTCTTGTCAGGGAACCATACCACCCATCTGTCAGTTGTCGTATTGTGGTGGCTGCATGTTGCTGTGATACTGAAAGCTATGCCGCAAGTATTTCAAATGCCAGCAGGGTCACCCATGGTGGACAGATTTCAGGGGAGTTTCCAGACTAAGACAGACTAGGAATAAGGACCTGGCCACTCACTTCTGAAAGAGCTGGCCACGAAAACCCTCTGAAAAGCAGTGGAGCATTGTCTGAGATAGTGCCAGAAGGCGAGAGGACAGAGCAAAAAGTCAGGGCAGGTTCCGCTCTGCTGTACACAGGGCCGCTAGGAGTCAGACTCCACTCCACGATACTACCAACCCTAAAACATGTAGAAAGAATGGCATAATACACTCTCCTACACCCATCACCCAGCTTCAACAATTGTTAGCACGTTGCTAATTACTATCTTTCTACAATTTCATTTTCTTATAGAAACTCACCTTTGTATTGTGTAAACTAGTGATTGATACAAACTATATTATTGGCCTCACACAATTTGGTTTTACAAATATGCACATTTTCTAATAAGCCACATCACAGTCTCATGTGTGTATTAAAATATACACCATGCAAACTCTAAAGTGAAAGCTGGAATGGCTATATTAACAGAAAGTGGAGATTAGGACAAGAATATAGCCAGGAATAGAAAAGGCCATTTCATAATGATGTGTGGGTAAGAAGAAATAAAGATCCTAAGAGTATGCACCTAATAACGGGGCTTCAAAATACTGAGAGAACTGAAAAAGAAAAGTGACAAATCTACAATGACACCTTGGCTTTCTGTACAAAACTCTCAGTAATAGATAGCATAAGAAGAGCAAAGATAAGTAAGACTATAGAAGATCCGAACAATATAATATACCAACTTTTACTAATTAACACATAAAATATCTTACCCGACAACAGTAGAATACAGTCATTTCAAATGCACACGATAAGTCCACAAAGAAAAACCTTATTATGGTACATAAAACAACTTTCAACAAATGTAAGAGGACTTAAATCATGCAAAGTATGTACACCAGCCTAAATGGAATTAAACCGGAAATCAGTAACAAAGATACACTAAAAACTAGGAAAAAATAAAAAAAGGGAAATTAGACAATGTATTTCTAAGTAGTCTGTGGGTCAAAAATCACTAAGGAAATTGTGAAATATGTTTAACCAAATGAAAATGAAAATATATGTCAATATATCATAACCTATGAAGTAAAAACCACAATGATAAAGTTCTACTGAAGCTCATCAAAATTCCAGGTAAAAATACAATGCTGATAAGCCTCAAAGAAAAGAGAAAAATAAAACAAGGTCAATCAATTTTCAGTGACCTATGTTAATTAAAAGGGAACAATGTCAATTGAAAATATCAAAAGCAGCAAAAACATTTTAAGAATTCCTCTTGGAGGTTGTCTTATTACTGGTTTCTGATCTTGATTCCATTAGAAATTCTTCCCTACCTCAAGGTCATATGGAAATTATCTTCTATTTTCTTCTAATAATTTCAATGTCTAAAAATATCTTTTCTGCCTTTCTGCTTATTTTCTACTTTTAGAACCACTATTACATGAATATTTAGAGTCTCTCAATCTAGTTTTCCTTTTGTGAACTTGTTCTTTTATACTTTTCATCTCTCAAGGTCCTTCTACTGTATTACCTAAGAATCTTTCTAGTGTGTTTCTTGTGAATTCTTCAGCACTATCTTCAAATTCGCAAATCTTTGTGACCAGTATAGAGCTTCTTCCATGTATTGAATTTTAATTCCAAAAGCTATATATATGTACATGCGTATGCATTCATTTTGAGGATTTCTAATGACTTTTTGTTGTTTCATTTTCCCTGTTTATAATTTCTTGTTGTTTTTATGATTATTATTCCTCCCCTGAAATCTTTGAGGTTTTAAAAAATAATTAAAAGTCATCTTCAGATTTTTGTGCCACTCTTTATATTTTATTGGGCAGGAGTTCATTCCCACTTGTATAATTTATTTTCTGTCTCAGAGTTATACCAGAATTAAGTGAGCTAATTTTAAGTTAAATATAGAAAATAGCTGTAAAACTAATAAAGCGTGACGAAACACTTTGACCAGCATTCACCTAATTGATAAAAAAACAAAAGCAAAAGCAAAACAACTCAAAAATCCCACTATACCACTTGTTTGGACCGCAGAGACTTTTCAAGAAGAAATAAATAAAAACAACAGTTTCCGCACGACAAGGTTCTGGAAGACAATGTCTCAAGACTCAGTTATAAGTGAGCCAGTAGTAGAAACAACTCCATTCAACCCTCTCTGTAAACTGCAGCGCCTCTCCTCCATCACTGTGCTAATTGTATTTATTTTTTTTTCCCCAAAGCAGAAAAAGGTGTCTTGCACGGCCTTGATTGTGAAATCCTCCCCTAACTTGGCAGGAGCAGCTAGTAGGAGAATAAGAACTTTGGAGTCCTGGCCAACAGTCTGGGGAAACAGCTTGATAGAGTCCATGACAAGGCCAGATGTAACAGTTTGATGACATAGTAGGGATCTCCAAAAAATGAGCAACCACAGTACTTGAACAACAGTCATCTGAAGTCAGATAAATTTGCTATTTTGAGACTTTATATGCACAAACTACACATTTTAAATAGTTGCTGCCTTCTGTTTTACATTGTTTTAGGTGCAAGAGTTTTAGAAGCTTGTATCACCAGGTGATTCCTTCCTTGTAATGGAGTCAGTAAAATTATGAAAATTACATTTGCCTGGCTTTAAAATTAATTTACTTTGCTTATATCTGTACAGGAACTGACTTCTGAATCTGTGGCCATGCTGAAATATCGGTTACAATTGGGTTATAGAATAAGTTGAGTTTATTTCATGGTTGCCTAAAACTCTGCTTGTACTGTGAGTTTTTAATAAGAAACAATTTATTCTCTAGCCAAATAATTTTGTTTTCACTGGCAAATTAAACCATCAATATACATGTTTTAAATGTAAGCAGAATATCCCCATGATTTTCACATATTTATTGCTCACAATTTATTGTGCGACATGGTACCACAGTCTAAAAAGATGAAATGAACACCACTGTTGCAAACATTCCACAATACAAGAGAGAAAGATTCGACCTGATTCTCCATGTGACTGCCAACTCATCACTGCAACTGGCTTCTCTTTCTCATGCAATTGTGATTCATTTACTATGGTATTTTTCTACAGGTCAAAAGAATTCATCTTTCTATTGCCACTTAGGAAACAATGTTATTGTTTAATGAAATGCCAATCAAGATCCTTTCTCAGTCTAATTCAGGGAGTTGGCTACGTTCTTAACTCATCAGGTGGTGAAACTTTACTCTAATGATGAAATCTTTTGTAATTAGAATTCATGTATATTTAAAACATGAGCCCAGCGTGGCGGCCCTGGAAACAATTTTCCACCCTTCATGACTGTATCTGGGACACACTTTAAAGGACTGTTTTCCTTCTAATTTTTTCCTGTATTTGCTGTGATTGTTTAGTAGTACCATCTTCACGGCTAATCTATGATGATTAAGATTACCAAATGCTTACTCTAAGAATTTCCTCCCATGGACTTGTGCAGTTTTTACTCTAGGTAATGCCCCTCTAATGTGTATCCACATACTGAGCCATTTTGCGAAGCAGAGCCTACGTTATCTCCTCTCATCCTCATAACTACTAGATGAAATGAAAAAAAATATGGCTTTGAGAGCTCAAATAACTGGCCCAAGGTCACTAATCCAGTGGTAACTGGTTGAATTGTGATTAATATCCAGATCTATGTTATTCCAGCAGAGCTCTGTACTTGTAGAGATATCCTAGAAAAGCAGTTCTGTGAATTCTCCTGATAACTGAAGGAACCTTAAGAATGTTTTGTGTAGTGGTTTATAGTTTCCCGTAACAGTCACATGCAAGGCATTGACTGTAATGGGATCGTGATTAGAACAAACCAGATATAAAATAATCTACCTGGAGGGAAAGGGTGAAAATTTGAGTATGGACTGATATAAGATAATATTAAGGAATTATTAATTTTCTTGGCTGGATAATGGTATTGTAGACGTGTAAGAGAATGCTTTCTTAGGAAATGCATGCTGAAGTATATAAGGATGAAATGTGTCCATAATTTCAAATGCTTAAAAAATTTTCAAATGTATAGACATACGAACATATAAATAAAGCAAATGTTGTAAAATGTTGACAAGTGGAGGATAAGCAGACATTATGTTCTGACATTAGACAATATGTTCAATTTTCTGTATGTATGGTATTTTTCAGAATAAAAAGTTGAATGAAAAGGAAGAAAGAAAGGATTCTACCCCTGAAGTCATACTCTGAACTCGAATCCTTCTCTACATAGCACTTACTATCTTGAGAAATGTAACCTTACATTTATGGGCTACATATCCTCATATGTAAAATGGTGACAATAGTAATAACTACTTTAAGAAGAGTCTAGCAGTTAGTGGCTACAAATATATCTTATTATTCAGCATTCCCAAATTATTCTTAGTATATGATTGTCAATAGAGCCCATATATTTCTGTTTCTATTTATCTGGAATCCCTTTGGGGACTAATCTAGATAGACCCATAAAACCTAAAGTTAAATTAGTAAAAATATATATAGCTACAACTGGCTACAGGGAGGTTTCATCTTCCTTTAGTTACATAAGAACCATGAAAGTTGGTGGTTCTTACATTCTGCTGGGTGTAAAATTCAATAAATTTGCCTAGAGTTTTTTATAATAATCTATCATTTAGATATAAAACTTGGATAAGAAAGCTCTTTACCTATGATGAGAAGGAAAATCCTGAACCAGACAGGCAATTAATGCATAGTTTTGTAGCTAATGGTGATGGTGATTTAAACTGAGTATGAAGTCTCTTCAAATGATAACACTAATGGTCTCTAAGTATTCAGAAGTGTAATTGATTGAACTTAATGTCGAATGAACTCAGGAGCACAAAATAAGTTTAATGCATTCCATAAAAATAAGCATATGATTTCTGCTTGAACTTTATCACAATTAAAGCAAACTAAATCCATATAATCTCACAGTAAACGTAATCTGTAGTTTCTTTATCAATAGCCTTTAAATTTTACTTTTTGCATTCATATATTTATACACATATGGACAACTAAAAGTCATGACTAAAAATGTCACCTTCAAAATCCCATCATTTTATCATCATTTATATTATCCAGTTTCTTATAAAATAGCCATTTATATAACTTGTATAGGACATAATACAGGGTTCCTCCATCTTCTAATTGATAATGCATCCTTCTCTGTTTCAGAATTTAATCACAGCATTGTTTAAAAATAAAAGCCGGGGCCAGCCTGTCAGTGTAGTGGTTAAGTTCGCATACTCAATTTTGGTGGCCAGGGGGTTCACGAGTTCGGATCCTGAGCATGGACCCAGCATTGATTGTAGGGCCACACTGTGGCAGCATCCCACATAAAAAAATAAAAAGAGGAAGATTGGCACAGATGTTAGCTCAGGGCCAAGCTTCCTCACAAAAAATTAATTAATTAATTAAAAAAGAAAAAAACCAACCCTAAATGTCAATAATTGTTGCCAAAGTCAAGACTCTTGTAGCAGGTATTTTTTTGTTTCTTTTCCTCCCTCACTTCTTCCTTCTCAACAATCTCTAATTTTCTCCTTGGAGACTCAGTTTCTGGGGAGGTTGACTCCACCTCAGCTCATAACCTAATTTAAGCCAATCAGCAAATCTCATATGCAGTGATTGGATGAAGTCTGAGCAGGTGACCTAAGGCAATTCAAGTGGAAAAAATACCAAAGATTTGCGGTGAATGCTAGTAAAGCTATTGCTGACTGTGTTAACATGCACAATCAAATAGCACAGGGAGTTGCTGAAAGCCATCTTAGATGCCCAGAAGTAGTCACCCAGAATATAAAGCTGAATTGCAGAAGTTGGAGCACAGAGACGGAAAGAAACCAGGTCTTAGACAGAAGGTGGTGCCTCCTAATTACCCTCATCTGAAAGCAGCGATATGTCTGGATATTTTATTTATAAAAGACAAAATGAAAAAGTTCTTCATTGTTTCTGCTAGTGGAATCTGATTTCTGGTATTTGAAGCTTAAAGTGTTCTTACCAACACATATTATCAGATATCTTCTGTGCTGTGGAAGCTAGCATAAACCACACAGCTTTTGCCTCCCATACAATTCCGTGCAATTATGGAAATCAGAGTGTTATTGAACCTGACCCTTATTTGAAAACTCTTTAAAAATTCAAGCATTCTGGAGTAAACAAATCACTCTAAGAAAAACAGTTTATTTTCAATCTATAATTCAAAAATTTACAGAAACCAAAGTTTATGATTAGAAAATAAATATTATTCCAAAGGTATACCACCAGCCACATTGCTGCTTGCACCCATTTCCCCTTTGGTTTTGATTTCGCATTTTTCAAACCAATATTAAGACAAGAGATGAGCTTTCTCATTAACCTCAAATCAGAATTACGTGAATCAGTGTCTTCTTTTAGAAAGTGCGTAACCACCATTTTACTTGGCATTATAGTTCAGTGGTTGAATCAGAAGACATCAAAGGCTTGCCTTTGATACAAAATTCTAGCTGTGTACCTGGCTGTGAACCAGCTGACTATGTATCTGAATACACATTTGACATCTTTAAGTGGATGGCTGCCTAAGTTTTCAGTCCCTCAATTCTGTTTCTGCTCAGGTCTCCTGTAACTGTCTCCTTTAAATCTGCTCACAGGCTGATGCAGAAAACAGTTTTCTGAGACTTGGCTCAGGTTTCACTAGAATTTGAGTACAGGTTGTATGATATTGATAAAACCAGAAATGGTTGAACCGGATGTTGCTTAGTTTACTTGAGCATGGGTATTTTGTGATTACTTTATATGAGGTAAAAGGCCTTTTCGTTTCCGAAGCGGAAAAACAACCTCATTGAAAGATCTGTCTCTTTTTCCTTTCTTCATTCCTCCGTCAGCCCCACCCCTCCAACCCCCTTCCATCCCAGGAAGGCTTAAATCAGTCTGTAATCTGTCCTGCAGCTCTAGTGCTACACGATAAATGTGATAACAACCCGGAGTTCCTTCCAGGCCTCCTTGGCTTCAGATCACAGGAAGCTTCCTTAGAGGGGGGAGAAAATGGACTTTCAAAGATTAGAATTACCACTTAACAGATACACAGGAGCCAAAACCCACAGACCATTGAGATAAAAAAAAGAAAAATACTAACTTGTGATGTCTTCCACTTTCCAGTTTAACCAAAAAAGTCATTCCCCATCGCTGACACAGTTATTGGGCTGCAATCTTGTTTATCGAGTGTGCTTTGAAGTTTTTTCTGTTTTAGAATCTCTTTCTTTTTAATCTGAGTTCGGCTTCATCGTTGTTCACTAAAGCATCATAAGTGAACTCTTATGTTTGAATTCTAAGTTAAATGGGCCACTTGGGGGTAGTGTGCAATCAAGCCAACAGAAAAAGAAACTAATGAAGGCAGACAGAGTATCACTCATCGCCTGAATTTACAGAGGGACTCCTGGAATAGAGGTGTTCTGAGTGTGACCAAGGTCTTTGTCCTTAACTGTCAGCTGCTGTTCTAAGAGACAGAGGTAAGACGAGAAACAGGAAGTGTTGAGTGACTTTTCTTTAAAGTCTCTAATAACAATGAAATTTTAAAAAACATTTAAATCACTTATTTGCCATTTTCTTTTGCCTCTTTTGCTTATCTGAGCTTCTCCAAGAATAATACGTGTGTATAGACATATATGTGTACATATATATATGTGTACATATATTATTCAGCTTGATATCTTGAGCTCCATGTGTGTTGCCTTACCTTAAAAATATAACAAAACATTCAATTAGTATTAAGTGGAATTGAGTGAATGGGATTTTTATAAAGGCATAAAATGATGAACTTGTTACTTTTTGTTTTAGGGTCTCCATTCATTTCATAAGTAATTATTACAGGCCAGTTCTGCACCAGATTTTATACTAGTACTATATATAAACTAAATATACTCTCCTAATATTGACTCACATAATTTTATATAACATTACTTTCTAAAGACTACTAAGACATTACACTTTCACAAAGTGTTTTAAAAAAACATTTGTTCAAGTTGGGCAAATATTCCTAAATTGCTAAATTAGGAAATAAAGGCTCAAAAATATAGAATGACTTGCTGAACACAAGGAATTAAGATGGGAACTCAGGTTTTCTGATTTTCATACCAGTATTACATTTGGGTAGAAGAGGCATCATAAATGCTGGTTAAAATAAGTAAATATTTATAATACGTAAATTTGTGTAAAAATGATGAGATCAAAAATTACCTCATTGTATGAGTTTCCCTTGTCTTTCCTCTCCACAATGAATATATATTCTTGTGTATTGGGTGCGTTTCTGGAATTTCCTTTGTAGAGCATGCCGGTAAGGGGCCTAGCCACATGATAGCGACCAGAGATCAGACTGAGGAAACGTTTTGAGCAGCTGCTGTGTGGGAAAGGACAGGTATCCATATGGGGTTTTAAAGAAGCTTTCCATGTGACATGCGACATAAAACCACTCTAGCTACCCCTCTAGGAGAAGCCCAAAACATAGGTCTGTATTTTCAAGGCTTCTGGGGTCGGATACATTTCCTCTGAATGTGACGCCACTTAGAAATTGAACCTCATGGGGCTTTGATAGATGAGAAGATTGTAAAACATAGTATTAGCAAGAGGTCACAATGCAATGGAGCCCAAAAAGTCAACTCTGGTTTCCAATAGGTCAACTATTGCTCCTGGCATCCCACCTTCCTCCATCTTACACAAGACCAATCTGCACAAGCCAGTTTCTAACCAGCCAGCTGTGTTCATGTGTTATCTCTAAACTGCTATCCTGGTCCAGTTTTTTATGTTCTGCATCCATACTCTCTAGGTTTCTGACCTGAGGCTATTTTTCCAGCTTGTGAGCTTAGGTATTAGCTCTCATAGGATTTGCTCAGCAACATTTCCCCATATCCAAGTGATTGTTGTCTTAGACTATACTTTCTCCCACCCGCTCTGATAGCACCTGGGATTCCCTTAATCAGTCTAGTACCTGAGGGGCAGGGGTTGAAAGGGTGTGTGTAGAGTTGAGGGTACACTTCTTACATCACAACCGGATAATTCCTGAAGAACAAGATTCTACTCAATTACAGAACAATTCAAAATCACTATCTTTTACTGCTTACCACGTACTGTGAAGCAACACATGGTTTCTTTAGGACAAACTATGTGTTAAATCAAAGCCTGTGAAGAGTATACGATAATTATTGTTGCTACAGCGCTAAGCCAAATTTTAAGGCACAGAGCTTTAGGAAAACATTCCAACACAGTGAGCTTTCTACCTACTAGAGAAAGAACTTAACCATAAATGTGAAGTTTTCTCTTTACTTTTGATTTTGTTTAAAATATATACATATGTATATATATTTTGTGAGGAAGATTGTCACTGAGCTAACATCTGTGCCAATCTTCCTCTAATTTATGTGGGATGCTGCCGCAGCATGGCTCAACCGATGAGCGGTACTAGGTCCATGCCTGGGATCTGAACCTGTGAACCTGAGCCACTGAAGTGGAGCATGCAAACTTAATCACTATGCCATCGGGCTGGCCCCTGTTTAAAATATTTTGACTCGTTTGCTCTTGCTGAAGTTTCTGTATGAGAGTATGAAGAGCAGTTTCTGACATCCCTGATGATTTACAGAAAGGTGCTCCCTAACTTCTAGAATTACATTCTCAACCCAGAGCATTCATGTCCCTCACATTACTCACTTCACATTTTCCCTTCTATGTCTCAGAGACATTTCAGCTTTAAGTTTTCCAAATCTGATCTCTAGATTTTTAGCGCCAAAACTTTTCTCTTTTCAGACTTCTCCATCTACAAATGGCATTCCCATTGATCCACTAGCACAGTCAGAAAATGGTGCTCTCTCCTTACCATCACCATCATAAAAATTTTCAGTTTTACTTTCAAAATGTTTTTAAAAATACCCACTTTTCCCAGTCTCCACTCTAATTCAAGTCACTGTCATCTACTTGCTAGACTGTGCGGGAATCTCCTTTGCTGTCTTTCCTCTCGTCTGTACTCTTGCCTCCCTCCAACCCATTATCCACAGAGCAGCAAGGGTGATCTTCTTAAAATTTAATGACCTTCCCTGCTGAAACCTCTTTTGTAGTTCCCTGTTGCATATAAGATATGATCCAAATCTTAAACATGGTCAGCAAAGTCTTACATAATCTGTCCTTAATAATGTTTCCATCCTCATTTCATAACGTGCTCGCAGTAGCTTGCCAGAATCCACCATGCTGATTCTCTTTGTTATTTTACAGCACCCCACACTTTCCCTCTAGTGTCTTTAGTTCATGCTGTTCCTTCTGCCTGGCATGTTCTTCTTCACAATCTTTATCAGGATAACTTAAAATACTACTTCCTGCCATATGGACTGGCTAGGACTTTTTAATATTTTGACTAGTGATTCTTGCCTGAAGATAGTCTCTGGCCATCAAAGGATACGAACCCATGCAAGAGACAGGTCAGAAGTACTGGGGATTTAACGCTTTCTTTCCTCACTCCAGGAACAGCCGTCGACCAATGACTGATGGGAGTCAGACAACTACCCTGGCATCCTCTACCCTTGGTTGGGAAGAGGAGTGTTGCACACTCTGTCTCGGCATTCCTAGAGGGATTGAGCCTCAGCTGCCCAAGTGGGAATCTGTTTAATAAAAATCTTTAAGTGATTCCTTCTTCTCCGTTTCATGTCTCCAATCTCCTACCAGTACACCTCCCAAATAAACTTCACACACCTTCATCCCTGCCTTGGGTCAGCTTCTGGAGGACTGCAACTTAAGGCACAGGGCATTTCAAAGCGAAGACAGAATCTTTTCTTTAACTAAGTTATATATACATAAAGCATAACTGGGAAATATTTCACTCATTTTGCCTGTTTTGGTCAAAAAGAAAAGAATTGACTATATAAATATATATGTTTATGTGAGTTAAATGTGTGACTATGTTTACTAATTATTTCTGTGTGAAATAAATGTTTTTATGAGTTAACGGGGGTGATTTTATTTTGTTATTGGTGGGTATACATTTGTGTGCAAACTGTTGGCATGAGTTACTTGTGTGACCATGTTAACTATGTAACTGTTTACCTGGAGAGTTTTTAAAAAATAAATTATTTTGGTTATTTCATGTTAGGAAAATAGTGTTTGAAAACTATACTAAATATATTTTTATTAAGAACACTGAATAAACAAATTAGATACAATATTGAAATATTGAGTACCAAGTGGCCAAACAAGTGCTTTAATGGCTTCTATTACTAAATTTTGTCTCCCTAAGTAACGGAAAGGGTTTAACTCAGATAAGTTCAGGAGCAGCCACTGGCGAGAACTACTTGAACAGAAGGGGTCAGGCCAGCCTCGGGGCCGAGTGGTTAAGTTCGCACACTCTGCTTCTGCAGCCCAGGGTTTCACTGGTTCGGATCCTTGGTGCAGGCCTAGGACTGCTCATCAAACCATGCTGAGGTGGCTGATGTGAGAACTGGGGGGCCTACAACTAGAATATACAACTACGTACTGGGGGGCTTTGGGGAGAAGAAGAAGAAAAAAGAAAGAGAAGATTGGCAACAGATGTTAGCTCAGGGCCAATCTTTATAAAATAAAAAAAGGAAGGGGTCAAAATGCTATCCCAGTGAGTGTTTGCAGCTGTTACTCACACCCTGCCTTAACAGGCCAGGCTGGTCTCCAAAAATGCTGCCAGGTCAGCCTTCATGCAACAAGGACTCCATGTCTCTAACACACATCTCAGAAGTTTGTTGTCAGTGAAGAACCTTAGTGCGGTCACTTGTAAATGAGTTAGTGATACAAAGAGAATAGGTCATCCTTTAATATAGAGTTAACAGGAAATAATCTGTGGGGCCAACGTGAGAGTTCTCACTCCACACAGATGGTATTTTGCGGCCTCATTTCTAATTAAGGATCTTAGTACTCTTAGAGATGTGCTACTTTGCCTTTTATTCTCCCTCCTCTAACAGGGCATACTTTTCCCCTCCTTCTACCTGAGGTTGAATATTGGGAAGCTTATGTATGGCCAGGTGGTTGCGGAAGGAACTCTGGTACTACTACGCTGTGCTTTCTGGTTGATCTTCAGTGCTCTGTGCTGAGCCTTTGGTGAATCCTGGGTCTATATGATACATTCAATTCCTGGGTATCATGAGTGAGATCTAACAAGATGTAACTCATCTATCTGGTCTTTTGGACTGTCATACCAGCACCCATGATGAAACTTGTAGTCCATAAAATTTGTATCTCAAGGTGTTCTCCTTATATTGGATACAAACTTCAACTGCTCTACTGATTTTCTTAGCACTGCCATGTCTCTACAAACACACAGAAATTTCCTGGACCCGGCACACTGTTTGTAGGCTGTGGGCATCAGGGCCCTATCTCAAGCCTGGACTTATAGACACTGCCATCTGCTCTTGCTCTTCTGCTCCCAAGCCATGCTGAACATGACAGTGAAGTGTAGCACCAATTGAATGTTCTTAGAATGTTCTTCAACTTCTCCAGGACTTCTCTCATGATGCTTATCATCTGTTGCTCTAATTTTTCTTAGCACTTCTCTTTTATACTATTCAAAGTTTTTAAAAAAATATAAATATGATTCAAAGTCACTTGGGAAATCAAAACTTGAACATGGTCTCTTTATGTTTACATCATTGCAACAAAAACACAAATTATCTAAAGCAGTGGATGCTGCTAAGAGAAAGATCACAGTCAAGAAAAAATAAAAAAAGTCCATTACTGCGTTTTAAAACTACTTTCTTCATTATTTTAACAAGAAATGGCACAAAGATTCACACTTTCATAGCCATAGCTAGATTCTGAAGGTTGCTGACTTTGGGATGAAGTAGTGTTTCTGAAAATGTTTTTGTTGTTCGAACTCTCTTTTTTCCTTGTCAGTTGACAATAACTGATTAAATCCTACTTTCAAAAATCACAGATGAGATGATGGGCCTTCCCCTAGGTCATTGAACAGTTCAGTAGAAGAGCAGGGATTGTCTTTTCTGTTAATTGCTAAAAACAACCCACCCCTACAAAAGAGAATCTACTATAGAAATTTTATAAGAAAAAAATAGCAACCATGATTTTGTACTAATCTTTAGTAATCAATGGTCTAATAAAAGATGGACTATTCTGGTGGATGATGTGATTTGGAAAGGGGAAATAAATGTAAAATTGAGAGATTTGCTTTATTGTTAATAACGCATCCAATTGTTAAGAAATTGTTAACAATCCAAGAAATGTTTTTAACAATGCAATTGTTAAGAAAATTTAGAACACATTGCAATAGCTATTGACTAAAAATTTTAAAAATGGTAACATATTAAAGATTTTGGGAGTCAAAATGAAAAACTACAATAACTTATTATTCAAGAAATGCATTTGTTACGAACTTGTACAGTGTGATCACATGAAAGAAATTATACCATCTCTCTAGGAAATAATTCATTCCTCTTGCCAAACTAGGTTTTTATCCCTGTTCCTAGTTAACCTTGCTCCTCAAACAGACAAGAAATATAGAGACCAAAGAAAGATGATTTTCTATATTCATTATAGTTATGAAAGCATACATTTTTTTATATGACTTTCTATCTTATATCCATTTAAGGCCTCATGGATTTTGAATTTCACCTCAAAGCAAAGTAACTCAAAAAGAATGGCTCTTTTCATTAAACAATAGAAGAATATCATGTTTCTTATAATGTCAAAAACAAAAAGCCAGCAGTCATGCAATGATGAATAACAGATCACAGAGTCCTTTTAATCATGTCATCTAAAAAAAAATCTTTACTTTCTTGTTACATCAAAACGATAAAATTACTTCACAAAATCCAAATGCATATACTCCAGAATAAAAGCTACTACATTATGTTGCCCCCTAGTAATTTAAGCCAAATGTTTCTCAAATTATGCATATAGATTCTAATTTACCTTTCTAAATTAAATCTAGCATGAAGTATGTGCGCTAAACATAAAATTTGGTTTCAGTACAGCCTGAAGAAGAAACTTAATTGGATTTTGCTGATATTATGCCCTGAGCCTGAAAAAGCACCTAATGTTTCTACTTTTATTGTCTTCTCCTGATAACTTTCTTGAAGGCATATCTACAAAAGATACACTTGTGTTATCTTAAATGGAAACAGGATAAGGGGCCTGGTATGCTAGGAGTACATAGAACTTCCCTTTAAAGTAATTGTTCACGGACGGGGTTCAGGGCAGTTGAATAGAATCTTTCTACATTTAGCATTATTGAGACAACTTATAACACAGGCAACCTTACATCATCATGGAGGGATTTAGGTAAATTCATTTTCATGGGCTAGCGCACATAGTTTAGGGAAAAAATAGAAATCAACATCAATTGTGTCCAATTGTTCTAGTTGTGGCTTTAAAATCATTTGCAGGTGGGAAATAACTGTGTACAACACCAAAGCAAACTTACTCAAACACGTGAGATGACACATCCTGTCATGTCCTCCTTTTTTCTTTTCACATAAAACTAGGGCATCCCAGGGGGCCTAAATGGGAAGACAAATGGGAAGAGAAAGGATAAAAGTTTCAATGTTTAGGAGAATATCTTCTCAAGTAACATCACTTGCCTATTAAAGTGCTTACGCAGCAAATGCATCAAACTGATGATGCTCATGGTGGCCATGGTGTGAAAGCACGAAACACAACAGCAAGACCTGGGTGGTCCTAGAGGAAAAGGAACATTATGGGAAGTTAAGCAAGGAAAACCTTAAATCTAACTATCTCAGGGAGCTGAAGAGCCACATCATAAAACCAATCTGAGCCCAGAATGAAGTCAGAAGGAAAGTCTATCCTAAAATACCGAACATCCAAAATATCTTTGAAAAAGCTATTATTGAACCAAAACCAAACCTTATAAGTTAGAAGTAAAGTCTAAGTAACAAGATGCAAATCACCTACAACTAGGGGCAAGGGTAGATGAGGTAAACATTCTTAAACAAATGCCGCACTAACGTAGGATGCTAAGAGCCAAGATGATTTTGCTCATTCATTCCACTAATCTTTATTTACTGAGTCCTTACTATATACCTGGTATCATTCTAGACCCTGGGAGTATATCAATAACCCAAAAATAACAAAAATCATTGTCCTCATGCAGATTACATTTTAGCAGTGGCAGATAGAAAACAAACAACAAAAAGTAAATTATATAGTGTGCTAGAAGATGGTAAGTGATAGAAGAAAGAAGAAACAAAGCAAGTTCCGGCGGATAAGAAATGCTGCGGGAAGGAAGAAGGATCAAGAAAGTTTTCATTGACCTAATGGAGGTAACTAAGCCATGCAGACTTCTGTGGGAAGAGTGGTGTAGACAGAATAGCTTGGGTGAAATCCTGATGCAAGAATGTGTCTGGCTTGTTTGAGGAAGAACAAGGAAGCCAGTGTGACTGGAATGGAGTAAACAATAGATGAGAGAATGAGGCTCAAATGACGTAGAGCCTTAGAGTAGCCTACAAGGACTTTGGCTTTTACTCTGAATGGGGGGGAGCCCATTGGAAGATTTTGAGTAGATAAGTGCGAAGATGTTTTTTAGAAAACTACTCTGGATGCAGCATGAAAAGATTATAAGGAGGTGAGAGCAGAAATAGGGAGTCTGGGTAGCAACATAGCAATAATTTAGGTGAGAAAAGATGGCAGCAGGAAGTAGTAAAGGAGGTGATAAGTGATCCAATTCTAGAGCAGGGTTTCTCAAACCTTAGCACTATTGATATTTTGGGCCAGATGATTTTTTTTGGAAGATTAGCCCTGAACTAACATCTGCCACCAATCCTCCTCTTTTTGCTGAGGAAGGCTGCCCCTGAGCTAACATTCGTGCCCATCTTCCTCTACTTTATATGTGGGATGCCTACCACAGCATGGCTTGCCTAGTAGGGCCATGTCTGCACCTGGGATCCCTGGGCCACTGAAGCGGAAGTATGAACTTAACTGCTGCGCCATCCGGCCGGCCCCCAGGCCAGAGCATTTTATTTTGTAAGGATTGTCCCATGCACTAATAGGGTGTTTAGCAGCCTCTCTTTTTTCTAATAATTAGATGCCAGTAGGAAACCCTGATCTCATTTGTGTCAACCAAAAATATTTCCGAACATTTCCAAATGCCCTGGGGGGAAATCTGATCCTGATTTAGAACAACTATTCTAGATACATTTCATAGGCAAAGACAAAAAGGCTTGAAAAGAGCTGAGTCAAGTATGACTTATTAGCTGGAGGACAAACTTTTCTCACCATGAGACAAAAAATAGAGTAGCACCAGTAAAGCTGGTGGACCTTGTTCAACGAGGTCACCCAGGGACTAGCCTGGACAGGGGCCCTGCCATCCTAAAAATCTCTAATCACAAGAACTAGCACCAATTTTCAACTTATGGAAAAGGAGAAAGAAAATATGGAGATCAAACAACAATTTTAAGATGCTGAAGTGGAAATCATATGCTTCATTTTCATTCATATCTCTTTGGAGAAAGCCTAGCCATATGGCTACACATAGCTACAAAATTTCTGAAATGTAGTCTCTAGCTGGAAATATATATGGCCAGTCAAAATGTAGGTGGAGAAGAGTCTATAACTAAATAAAATAATTGAAAATGAAAGACAGTTAGTTGTCTCTGCCAACAATGTCTCCAAAGCTTCTTGATTGGATTAACTGGAAGGATCATGTTACCATTAATCTTCCTGGGAAAAACTACCAGTGCAACTTGTTTGTCAAAGGTGGTAGTGAGGGGGGACACGAGGAGTTCAGTTTTGAACATATTAAGTTTAAGATGCTTATTTGACACCCAAGTAAAGGTGTTCACTAGATAAGAAGAAAGTTTTGGAATAGAAATATAAATTTAGGAACTCAAGCTTGTAAAATGGATAAACTCATCAAGCGAGAGTATGTACAAAAGTAAAGAATTCCAAGAAGTCAGTCTTAGGCTCCTCTGATGCTTACAATTCAGGAAGAAGAAGAATCAACAAATGAGACTAAGAAGTAGCAGCCAATAGGAAGGAAATCAGTAAAGTGCCCCAGAAGCTTAATAAAAAAGTGCTTTAAGGAAAATAAAGTGATCGATTATGTTAAACTCTGATAAGTCAGTAAGATGAAGATGGAGAATTAACCAAAGTGATCCTGGAAAGAGCAATTTTGGTGGGATGGTGGATGTGAAGAGGATTCAAGAGAAAATGGGAGAAGGGAACTGTCAACAACTGTTATGGCATCTTATCCAGGGAGTTTTGCTATACAGCAGAGGCGAGAGATGGAGCAGATGCTTGGGGGGTAGGGGGAGGTGGTGGTGATGACGATAAAGTAAAGTTTTTATAAGCCAATAAGTTCCATAGCATGTTTGAATACTAATCTAAAATATCCAGAAGAGAGGGAGAAATTAACAGTAACTTTTGCTAATTTTTTCCAGCACCTCAAAGGTTAACCAGCTTGAGTTCTGCTATAAATACCAGTCTATTAATTATTTTCTATTTAAAAAGTGATATATCATGGGAAATTCTGTATTTTCATTTAGAAAATGAAATATGAAGAGGTGTAAAACTTTGATCTAATGAATCATATAAGAAATGTTATTTGGAGGAGATTGATATTCCATAGCTCTCTACAACTAGACATTTTCTCCTAATCTAATAATCTGTGTTTCCAGCTACGTGCTGCTCACAATAGACAAAATTAAATAAAAAAAACAACAGAAAGGGTGAATGACAAATAATAGAAAAAGAGATAGGCAAATGTTAACAAAATAAAGACTGATATAATCATTAATATAAAAAACAATTTCAAAGCAAAAAGCATTTTGTCAGCTAAAGAGTTAATACATAATGAAAACAATTCAAATCATTAGGAAGATAAAACAGTCCTAAAATTGTATATACTTCACAACATAGCCTCAAATATATAAAGCAAAAATTCACTGAAATACAAGGAAACATTGACAAACAGATCACAGTAAGAATGTTAATATAATGCTTAGTAATTCATAGAAAATGCACACACACACTATCAGTAAGCTTGATCTGAAGGTCATAAATAGAACACTATACCTAATTAATAGGGAAAGTATATTTTTTTCAAGCCCAAATGAAACATTTGCAAATATTGACCGTGTACTATACCTATGAGCAAGTCCAACAATTGTTATCCTCTGACCATAACACAATTAGGTTAGATATCAATATAAAGACAGCATTCAAAGTATTCCATTTGGGGAAATTTAAAAACATAGTTCCAAATAACGGGTGAGTCAAAGATCAACCAGTGCCTTTTTTGACTGACTGGTGTCTATGTTATGCTGCTTGTTAAATATTTTCTTAATAACATCCTAGAAAAGACTGACGTAAGAGAAATCTCTGGCATGATTAAGAAGTAAATAAGAAGAGAATGCAAAAATTATTAAGAATAAGAAAATACTGAAGATATACAAATATTTTTTAAATTGGATTAATAAACATAGATGACAAAAATTAAAATGAATACGAATAAATTTGACAACAAATTATATTCTAGGATAGTACAATTTATGAAAACTGGCTCAAAAAGATAGAGCAAAAAAGAATATCCCATAATTATTACGGAAATTAGTTGAAAATATGCCCTACTTCCCCTTCCTCCCAGAAGAAAACGTGAGCCCAAATCATTTGAGGGGTGAGTTCCTGTATCCATTCAAGGAATAAATAGTCCCCAAAATAAAAGCTCTTCTCCAGAACATAAAATTAAGAAAGAGAGAATAAATGAGTCTAGTATATTCTTTGATACCCAAACTGGACAAAGTAATAAGGGAGTATAAAATTATAAGTAAATCTTATTAAAGAGCACGAATAGAAAAATCTTATATAAGACATTACCACATTAAATTCTACAATGCCTTAAAACGTCACGAGGGCCAAATTGATATTTTTTCAAGAAAGGCAGGGACTTTCAGCATTAGAAAAATCGAGGAATGCAACTTCTGTTGAAGTGACATAGTAAGCAGATGCTTTAGTAAGCCTCATGGATTCCAAACTCATCTAAATCACAGATTCTGCATACACAGAGAGCATTCAAAAATGCTAACTAACGGCTCCATTGGTGAGGCGAGTTACACTGACACAGTTTACGATTTCGTGATATCTTCATATCACTGAGCTAAACCCTTGGTCACAGTATATTAGCTATTGAAAATGCAACTGTATTTTGTGTGGAATTATTACTGTGGTCATTTACAAAGTGGATTATGATTTTATTTCTCGTCATTGAGTTTATGTTTCAAATAGACACTAGTATCACTGCGATATTAAGATATCCTGTATCCAGAGAACTCCTAAAAGTGTTACCCGTAAATTTAACATTTGCTAAAACTTAACTGCAGCATGTTTGCTTCGTGTTGTCCTGGAAAGCCGTTCCATTACCAGCTCAAAGTTTTCAAGAACTATTGCTCTTATTTGAGTTTTCTTCTTCTTGTGCCAATTTTTGCATTTCATATTTCCCCCCCAAAATGTTTCACCTAGGATTTCAATTATTCCTGTATGGTTGCTCATTGCTTTCTTTTATAATTTATAACTTCTACTATCATTGTAGCCATTTCTTTTCATTTTGTATTTTATATGTTCTTTTATTTCTTTGTCAGTCTCAGAGAAAGCTTATCTATTTGCACTAATCTTTTCAAAAAGTACCAACAATTTCCTTTGCAAAATGAGATAAAATATATATTTTTCAAATCTTTTATTTTAAATCTCCAATCTATTTTATAAAACAATAGATTGACTGAAATGATTAATAAGATAACTCTCTAGCATACGCTTAACCAAAAAAAAGTGGAAACAACATTAATACCATAAAAACAGACTACAAAATGAAAACCATGAAAATGACCCTCAGAAAGCTATTATTTAATCTATCAAGAAAATTATCAGTCATGAAACTTTATTGACTTAGCATCAAAGATTTGAAATATGTAAAGCTAGAATTGGTAGGGTCTACTAGAAGAAATGGAGAGATCGTATTGGGAAAGTGTTATATAAATTATATCAAGAAAATATAAATCTCTAAGAAATCAACAGGTCAGATAGACCCAAATTAAGCAAGGATAAGAAAACTTAAATTAGACAGTTAAGATTTATTTATCTGATAAATAGATAGCTCTGCATCCAATAGAGGATACACTGGCATTTAAAATGTGTATTGGACATTGATAAAAGCTGACCCAGTAATAGGCTACAAAGTCAACATAATTCCAAAAACTTGATATATTTAGGTGACATTTGTATAATAAAACGAAATAACGTCAGAAATCCACAGAACAATAGACTCATGTACATATATGGAGATGAGCATCTTGTTGGCTAATCTAGGTTGGCCCTTTTTGGGGTAACTGAAATGACTTGGTTTGCTATTTCGTTCTCCAGGCAGCTGACCCAGGCATGTTCTCATGGTAATGGCAGTGCTCAAGTCAGAGGAAAACATGCAATACCTCTTGAGGCCAAGCTTGGAACTGACGCATTGTCATTTCCAGCTCATATTATTTGCCAAACCAAGTCAAGGAAAACTCAAGGGATAGGGAACTAGAGTGCTCCTCCTTTTTGAGAGAAGTTAGGAATTCACATGGCAAAGAATGGCTAGGGGAAGGGTGAAGAATTGAGACCATTAATGCAATCAATCTACTATTTGAGAGTATAGGAAAGAGGACCTATTATAGTGCTTAGCAACTAGTAAGAGTTCATGCAATGCTTGTGGAAAGAATATGAGAAAGGAGAAAGACTACCTACCTGTGCCCTCTCCAAAGTAAATATGACGCAGTCTAACAGCATAGAAGATCGGGGGAAATATTTTTTCATGGGCAAATAACTCCCACCTCTTTGTCGAGCTAAAAGAAGAACGACAAATGCAGGATGTGTTCCAAACTGCGGGAACATCATCTTGATAAACACACTGGTATTAATGGTTGCTCTGCTATGTTTCTGTTTTCCTTTCTACTTTGCACTTCACTTTTCTCTCAAAGAACAGTGAAGGAACTTTAAACATTCTGTGATATTTTAGTCTTTACAGGAGGAAAAGTTATTTAAACTGCCTCAGAGGATTCCATGAAAAGGAACAGTTTTTCATCTTTGACATATCTATGACTTTATTAATAATGACATTTCTCCTTCTAGAGGAAAGTTTAGCAGCTTTTAGCTTGGTTTCTTAATCACTTAATTAAAATCTCACAGCAAAAGCTTTGTGCACAGTATGGCGAAAATAAGGGAAGTGCTGAAGGCCATCACAAAGCCCTGTGAATTGATTAAGAATTTTAATAATGGGTGATGAATATGATACTATCATGTAATAATGCTTTCATTATGTTTCATGATACTGCCACCTATGTATCCTTGAGCATTTTTCGTCTGTGCTACACCTCAATTCAAAAAGGATTTGAAGCTGTAAGTGGTCTTGACTCATTCAAGTATTTTGCAACGTTAGGGATCCATTGTTTTATGATTAACTGCTGATATGCAACACTAGAAGGAAGAGAAAAAAAGGAATATTCTCACTTATTCATATGCCATATTGCAGTAGAAGAAAAAGACTGCATGAACGGAGGGAGACTGTGAAAATAAGAGTTCTAACCGTAATCTGAAACAGGATTCCTGATTAAAATCAGAACTCTCTATAGAGGAGAATTGTTAAATTTTTATGCTCCCTGAAATATCAGAATAAATGAATTACACTTTAGTTACATGTAAAGAATGCTTTATTTTTAGCGAATTTTGAAACACCCTGCACAAAAGATTAATAGAAGCAACAAAATGCATTAGACAGATGTGCTGAGGTACCTGCTCCAAATGCCAGCTGGATTTGTAATTACATTTTTGGAGAGACTGAAGACCTGCATGGCTACCCTGAATGTGGGCTATAATATTTCTTGACAGTCAGTGCTACTTATCAGACACTCTCTTTTATATATAAGGACATATAAATATTTTTAATATGTAATATATGTTCTATTTAATATTTTTCACAAATTAAAGATAAAGCTTTATATTAGTATAAAATAATGAAATATTAGGATACATACTCTTATATTAAAAAGGAGATAGATACATCAGTTTTTTCCGTAAGATTTGATTTCTTTCACATTGCCTTTTTTTTTTTTTTTTAAAGATTTTATTTTTCCTTTTTCTCCCAAAGTCCCCTGGTACATAGTTGTGTATTTTTTAGTTGTGGCATGTGAGACACCTCCTCAGCATGGCCTGATGAGTGGTGCCATGTCCACGCCCAGGATCCGAACTGGTGAAACCGGGGGCCTCCGAAGCAGAGAGCGCAAACTTAAACTTGGCCATGGACCGGCCCTGAGAAGTTTGTAAAATCGTTTGATCGGTAGATCTGCCATTTCTCTTATTAGCACAGATCCTGAACAAATGTATGTGCTGTTTACATAATCTCTGATGGATAGAGGAAAGCATTTCAACAGACAGGTGAAAAGGGACAATCAATTCAAAATTAGATGAGAGAGAAATCTCTCCAAAAGCAGCATGCTATGGGGCTGGCCTGGTGGTGCAGTGGTTAAGTGCGCACCTTTGGCTTTGGGGGCCGGGGGATCATGGGTTCAATCCCGGGTGTGGACATGGCACCGCTTGGCAAGCCATGCCGTGGTAGGAGTCCCACATACAAAGTAGAGGAAGATGAGCACAGATGTTAGCTCAGGGCCAGTCTTCCTCAGCAAAAAGAGGGAGATTGGCAGCAGTTAGCTCAGGGCTAATCTTCCAAACAAACAAACAAAAAAGCAGTATGCTAGATTTTCATATTGTTCACTAAAAGATGGTGGGTCGTGGATCTGCGTAAGGCCAAAAGATGACAATGATTTGCAACTGCAAAGATGTGCCTAAGAAAGTTGCCTTCTAAGGAGAATGACAGGGAAAGAAATTCGAAGCAGCAGAGTTCTCTCCTCCCTGCTCGCCTTTCCTGTGGTCAGGGGTCAGCCTTTCCTGGGGTCAGGGGTCATCCTCCTCTGGTGCATCTGAAAAAGGAGGAGGGTTGGTCTCACGTGCCCTCCTCACTTAGCCCGGCTACAGCTCTCCACCCACCCTCACTTTGCAGTTGCTGATCACCGCCCGCTCCACCCACAGAGGTCACAGGGCACTCCCACAGCAGCTCTCCTTGAGACAATGCTGTTTCTGCCCTGCCGACCTCAGCAGAAGGGAAATGAGAAGATGGTGCCATGTCTCTCACAACACCTGAACTTCATTCTCCACATATTGAAAGCTTCGCTTTACTGAAAGATTAGGAATATCTAAAAAGAATTATAACAAAGATGTGTGTAGGAGAGAGGAAATACCTTTAAAATTGTGTGCTAAATATGACTCTTTGGGGAGTCCAAGAAAAAAATCAGAAGTTAGCCCTTCACAAAGGGACTTCTTATAAGAAACTCCCCTTTTCCAGCTTTTACCTTTACATCTGAGGGTCTACCGTTCACTCCGTCAGAGGTAAATTCTGTTTTTAATCTCCCTGTGCACATCTCCACCTCTCTTCAACAGGTTCCAGCTCCTTACCTTCAGAGGAATTTCTGCTCTGGGAATGTGGCCCCCTCCTCAAGCCCTGTAATTCATCCATCCTCCCAAATTGAATTCCTGAATATAGAATAACGACACCTCAGGGTGCATCAGCAGGAGACTAGCTGGGACGTGGCACCCCATTCTCAGGAGACCCAAAGTCTGGTCTGCTCAGAATTCCCCACCTCCGTGAGGTAAAGACATGCTTTCTCGGTCTTCCCCAAACAGGCTGTGTGGTTTGGTTTTTTTTTTTTAACTCTACTCACATACAGACATACACACACAATTCTCATAATGTGAATGTAACATGTTCCTCCATAAATGAAACATCATATTCTCCCACTGAAGATAATGAATCACACTGTTAAAGTCAGTAAAGTCAGTTTCCCTTTGCTCAAACTTCTTTTTCCAGACAATGCGTTGAGCATTGGTTTTCAAAGTGTGGTTTGGGGATCCCTGGAGGTCCGAAGGTCAAAACTAGTTTAAAACCATAACTGAGACACTATTTGCCTTTTCAACTCTTGTAAGTGTATGGTGGAATTTTCCAGAGGCTAGATAGCATCTATTGCCATCATCATTCTGACAGCTAATGGAATACCTGCTTGTGGATCCTTGTATCTTCTAAAATCTTCTAAAGTAAGCTCTTTGGGGTGTTTATTAATTTTTAAGAGTGTAAAGAGGTCCTGAGACCAAAACATTGGACAACCACTAGCATAGAAGATAACAGATACAAAACTAGTCATTTCCACTCCTTTAAACGATAGACTGGGGGCCGGCCAGCCCTGTGGCTGAGTGGTTAAGTTCACACTCTGCTTCTGCAGCCTGGGGTTCATTGGTTCAAATACCGGGCGTGGACCTACATACCACTCGTCAGGCCATGCTGTGGTGGTGTCCCACATAGAAGAACTAGAATAACTTACCACTAGGATATACAACTGTGTACTAGGACTTTGGGGAGAAAAAAAGAAGAGGAAGATTGGCAACAGATGTTAGCTCAGGGCCAATATTCCTCACCAAAAAAAAAAAAAAAATGCCATATTAAAAAAGAAAAAAACCAATGATAGACTGACCCACCTCTGAGGGACTCTCTCTAGGTGTATCACAAATGCTGAGAGTCCTACAATTGCAACTTTTCCTCGCCTTGAGCATATCAAATATCTGGCCCAGGTGTTCTCCCACACAAATCTTTGTAAGCCGAAGGCTAGCAGCATGGTTTCCTTTTAGCCCAGAATTTGAAATTTTATTCTCCCCTACCTCCAAAGTTGAGATTTTCTTCCCCTAGGATAGATAAATATCTATATGTCTATATCTATATAGTGTATATGGTTTCAAACTGTATATATATAAAGTTTTATTGTTAAAACTATTTTTATAGTAGACTATCAGAAATCAAGGCGTTTCTGTACATATTATGTCATCTCTAGATATCTAATAGATACTTAATAGATAAGCATTCCTATTGTACAAACTGATAGTTGGTCAAAGGACATACAAACAGCCCTATAATTTATTAGAGAAAAAAATAAAAAATAAACCAAAGAAATCTGATTTTAAATACATTTATTTTTTATCTAGAATGAGCTATAATAGGTAACTACTGAGAAACTATCAGGGCTGTCATTTACCATGAAGATTGAAAGCAAACAGCCAGTCAACAATGACCATTCGATTATAGTTTATAGTCAATGAAAAAATTAGCTTTCATTTTTGAATTTATTTTGGATTCTTTATATTCTAGCCACGTTAAAAATAGCAGGAAGGGAAAAAGGCAGTAGAACTATATCAATAAGCTAAAATTCATCTGTAAATTTGATTTCTGGTATTTCTATTCCATATGGCCTCTATGTGTACCGAGAGGTTTCCTGTTATTTACTTAGAAAGCACTTCTCTCCCTGACTACGGACCCATCCATTATTTTATCGCAGACCCTCAGAGGCAAAGCATAGCTCGCGAACTTGTAAAACCCAGCTTCTTGTTCACAGACTCTTTATCACTTTAAAAGTTACCTTCCGGTGCCAGATGTGCTGAGAAACTGCTAAAAGTGAGTCACAACCAAAAGTAGTGGGGCAACACAAAAAGACACAGGAATTAGGAAAAAATATTTGAACTCTGTTTTATAATTAGTGCTTGAACATTTTTAAAAATCAGGTTTGTTTTATGATAATTCAAGCATTATAAAACCTAGTTGGAAGTTACTTCAAAGTCTTTTTTGCTGCCTTTTCATGTTGTTAGTGTTAACACACAGCATAGAAATAGCAGGCATGATTTAGAACTGAAAACAAACCCAGAACATACACAGTTCCCAAGTGCCTGTAACTTGGAAAAAGAACAGAAATACCAAACCTCCCTTACTTTATATCTTTTACCTCAGTACAATAGTTAAAGCAAAAGCATCTTCTCTGTGTATCTGCACTGTGAAACGGTCTCAGTCTTTCTTGTCGTCGTACACACGTTTCAGGGTGCTAGTCAAGCCAAAACCCAATTCTTTAGAATTGAGCTTTCACACACATTCTCTGCTCAACTATTCAGTCCATGTGTTACGTTTATGCCTTCCTGATCACACCTGACCTAGAGAGTTGTGTAAGTGGGGCTGGGTCAATCAGATATTATCTTTCAAGAAATTTAACTAAGGCGAACAGATGGGCTGACAAATGAAAATAAGCCGGGGTACAGCAGCCCCCACTCCTACACACACACACACACACACACAGTCTAGGGTGCATGCATAAGCCTTAGTTGAGGCACAGGTCTTACAAGAAAATACTTGCCCTCCTCAAAATTCACCCCATCTCTCCTCCTGGCTAATGGATCAATAACTAGGATCAAAACCTCAGCATAGCCCAACTGAGAAAGTACTGACCCTACCAGAAGATAAAGGGAGTATTCGCATAAGGATCTGCAGGACCTGACAGGCTCCAGCAGGAACTGAGAATCCCTGGGAATGGGACCCGAGCAAGTTCTCAGAGCCAGTGTCCACTAATTGAAGGAGAGGATTAAAACTTAAGGATGGACTCTGTAATACTAAAGAAAATGTGCATAGTTGTAAAACAGGATCTACAGCCATTTACCAAGCTAATGACACTGGAAAAAGTGTCTAGATCTTTCCAAGACTTATGTATACAGGATCTGATCTACTATTGATACTAAAGGGCTCCAAATGCTGTTGCAGTCCCCCTATTATTTAAGGACATATGGAGGCCAGGTAATAATGTCCTGGCCCAGATCCATCTCATAGTGAGGTTATTGGATCCCAAAATCCATCTGTTGGTAATTTACCAAATGCCTAACCAGAATGGATATATGTAGGAGCTGACAGCACCCTCACATTGGCTCCTTGTCCTGTAGAGTAAGAGCTATCGTAGTAGGATATTCCAAGGGGAGGGCTCTGAAACAGTGACCTCTGATCACGACAGTTGATCACAATACAGCATTCTGCGTAAAACAGAGACAGCTGCAGCTCAATAACTTCAAGGTCTTGGTTATATTGTGACGTCCCCTTCAAGGTCAAGAGCACCTCATACCACTTATCACTAAGAAAGAGGCACAGAGCTTGGCAGTCAGCTTCAGGTTTTGGAGGCAGTATATACTCCTTGAGAATACTACTCCAATCTATTTTTATCGCAAATGTAGAGTGGGTGCAAAGCAATGGAAGTCTACGCTATACAAGTGGGAGGCTGCTTGGGCCATGTGACCCAGCAGTTCTCATGGTGCTAGACTTAGCTAGGATGGATGAAAATGCAATATGGAATCTCTGGCATGCCGCAATAGGACATTTGCGCAGATCTCTAGGACCTAGAACTATGCCTTCGGAAAACAGTTCCCGGCATGCCACCTGCTCCTGGTAGAGACTGAGCATCTGAGCCTGAGATGCTAAATGGCTGTGTACCATAGCCACCATCTGTGAGCTGTCACATCTACAAGTTTACCATCTTAGGTGAGCACAGCAGCAATCCACTACTTGATAGGAGTGGTATATTTGGGATTAGGCCTTAGAATGTCCTAAGGACACAACTAAATTACAGAAAGTTATCTCAGATCTCTCTCCCCAATGTCATCTACTTCTGTTGTACTAATGATTCTCTCTTGTCTTTTACCAATGATTTCATGGTGGGTGACGTTAGGAGGTTCTTGATAACCAGTTGAACAGAGGAAAAGAAAACACAGCGTTAATTCAAAGATAGGTCAACTCTATATGTTGGTGCTGGTCAAACAGAGATTGCAGCTACTTTGCAGCCCCACTCACTGATGACACTCAAAGAGAATATGTATATATGTATGGATGATAGAGTATTGTCCAGTGGGCAGAACGTAGGTGCCTCTTGTCACTCAGGTTACGTGTAAAGAGAGAAAGAGCTTGAGGTAAGAATGTCTATGGAATCCTGAGCAGTGGATTGTCTGCAAGCATTGGATTGGCTGGATTGGCTGAGGACTAGAAGGAACAATATTGGAAGGTTGGGGACAAACTGGTCTAGTAAGAGGAAGCACCTTCTCTAGACTTGTCCGTTTTTCTATTGCCTTCTTTTTGTTTTCTCATTGATTTGCAGAACCTCTTTATCTATTTTAAATAAAAGTCCTTTGTTGTAATATGTACTGCAAATATCTTTTCCTACTGAGTGGTTTGCCATTTCACCCTCTAAATTTTGTAATTTGATGAACAGTCATAATTTTAATGTAGTTCAATATATGAAGTTTCTATTTTCCTTTAGAATTTTTGCTTTTGTACACTTTCTAATCTCTCCTTACCCGCATTGTCAAAGAGAGAATCTTTATTTTTATCCAGAAGGTCTAGTGTCGTATCTTTCACATTTAGATCTACATAACATTTGGTGGTGATTTTTGTGTATACTGTGAAAAGGGAGGTGGGGGGAGTGGTGAGGTAGGAGTTTTCGTTTGTTTGTTTTTAATATGACTATACAGCTGACTCAGTACCATTTATTGAAACACCACCCTTTTCCCACTGCACTGTAATACAAAATTTGTCACAAGTTAAGTGTCTGTAAGTGGTTTCTTTCTGGACTCTCCAAGTGATTCCATCAGTCTATTTCTCTTTTCTGGTGAGAAAAGCTAGCTGTTTTAATTATTATATCCTTATAATAATTCTTGACTTTCAGGCCTCTAGCTTCATTGCGGTGGCGATGGTTTCTTCTTTTCCTCTCGTCTCTCTTCTTCTCCAATTGCCACACTATGTTTTGTCGTTTATGTTTGCTATCAATTCTGGAATCAGCTTTGAATTGTAATAAATGGTTACTGCTATTTTGATTGGATTTCACTGAATCTCTAGTCAATTTGGAAAAAATTGACAGCTTTACAAGAGTGAATCTTCTCGTACGAGAACAGGATATATCTCTTTATATTTAAGTCTTTTCGACTTTCTCTCAGCAATACTTTGGTGGTTTCAGCATAGAGACCATGCAGATCCTTTGTTAGGCTTGTTGTTAAAAATGATTTTTAAAAATTGTAGATAATATCTTTTTAAAATTCTATTTTGTACTTGTCATTTGTATATAGAAACAAGGATTTATACATATTGATGTGAGTCACATCAAGTTCTGTCTCCAATGATTTCCTTTTTCCATGAGAATGTGTTACATTATTAAATGTCTATGTATTCTGGGTAATTTTGCATTCTATCCTGGCTTTTATGTATGTTATATTTTGAAGACTTTTGGCGCTGTTACATTCCCCTGAGAGTTATGTTTATTTTAGCAGCAATTAACTTGGTTGAATACAAACAGCAATTTTGTCTCTCGGGGTCTGACACTCAAGTTCCAGTGTGGTTCTTGCATGCTTAGCTAGGCTGTTTCCAGTCCATCCTGCACACTTTTGTTTCAGGTGTCATCCAGAGATTTGGCAAAGTTTATGTACAGAGTATTCATCTTCCGTTCTTTAGCATTCTCTCCCTATTTCCTCCCACTGTCTTTGGTAGCCCTGAACTCTGCTCTCTGGTTCTCCTAGCCGGAAGCACTGTGAGTTTTCTATTGAACTTTCAGTCGTGCCACATGGTATGACTGGGATCTGCCTTCAGGCTAGAAACTATGAATTAGAGAAACTTACTCATCGCTGTTTCTTTTTTTCACCAGGTCACTCTTTCAGAATCCACCTGCTTTTAGTCTTTCCTGATTCTATTCAGGTAGTTTGGGATTCGTTTATCCACAGTGAATAGATTTGGTCTGATAGGAGCGTCCTGACCCTATCGCGGTAGTTAAAAAATTTGGCCGCTTGTCCCCTAAGGGGACAGTCAAGATTGAAGGGCACACTTTTCTGTTCTACACTTCTGTCCAGGATCGTGGGCCCTGAGGCCTTGGGGAGTTTGTTTGGCAGATGTAAACTGTGTTTGTCATCTCTCTGGCTCCACAGGATTGCCTGAAGCTCTGCTGTCTCCTCTGCCTCTCAGCCAGGGTTCTTGTCTCAGCCTTTTGCCTTGAGCAAATATAGTCAGCAAAAGCACCTAGGAGTAAAGTAGCTCTCTGGGGATATAGGCCCCTCTTGCTGCCAGGCAGATCTCTAATTTTATAAAATGCAAGCAGAATATATATATATATATATATATATATGCATATACATATACAATATATATACACATATACATATATGTGTATATGTGTTGGTCTGGAACAAACTACTCTATCTAGAAGTGGAAGTCTTCAGTACATTGTTTTGAATGAATGGACAGATGAAAATCCTTTAAAAAAATCTTTAATTGTATGTTGCCCTATATGTTGTACTGTGCTGTTCATTATTCAAAGCAAAATATATAATACATATACATAAAATGCATTTTCCAATTGAACAGGAAAAAATAATGAAAATATATGCAAAATATATATTAGAAAATAGTGTAGATATATAAATCACGCCACTAGATCAAGTTCCAAATTTTACTTATAGATTATAATGAATCTCTACAAGTGTGTTACATACATACATTTAAGAAAGACAGACTCAAAGAAAACATAGCCTCACAGTCAAGTATGGACAGAGACAGTTCAAAAGACACTCAGCGTGAGAAAGAATTTCAAGAGTTTTTATTGCTGTTTGATTATCAATTGTAAGAAGCTACTTGGTATAAGTATATGGAAAGTTCAAGGAGTCTTCTAGAGAAACTATGGCTCTTGTTCGTATAATGTGATAAGAACCAGTCCAATCTCCTGGAAAGTAGATAACAAAATGGTTAAGATAGATGATGTAGCTATTAGTCCAAAATGATGAACCAGATATTTCTTTTTTTCTATATCCCTGTAGAATATTTCTATTTATAAAGGTGAAACCGGCAGAGAGTTAGCCATTGATGATTAAGTAGCTAGGAACTGAAGTTTTTTTTCCTTTTTGCAATTACTGATTACAGCTTTTAGCTGTTTAACCCACCCGTTGTTAACAGTGCTGCTTAGGCAATATGCTATCTGGCTCCCACTAGGCTCCTATAGGTAACATCTTTCTGGAGCCTGGGTCACCATGGTAATGGGTGTATGAGCTATTTTTCAGGAATTAGAACTCCTTGTCCACTTCAGCCCAGTTGAGACCACCAGTTCATCAACTGAGCCCATGGAGATGTCCGATAGATGACCTTTTGATGTCAAGAGGCTAAAAGCTCCACCCTCAGATCATGCTAATGCCACCATTTTGTGAACATGGGTCCTATGAAGATGCATGACGTCTGACTACTTGTGCAGATCATCAATTATCTCACCTCTCCTCACCTCCAATCACCTACCTCCACATTTCTGACTACCTTGTCCCCTATCCCATAAATATCCTTGAGTCTCTATTTTTGGGGGAGCAAATTTGAGGCTCATGCTCTTGCTTCCTCACGTGGCTTCCTTGTGAATAAACCCTCTCTCTGCTACAATCTCGTCGTCTCGGTGTTTGGCTTTCTGAGTGGTGGGCAAAAATGGACCTGGTTTGGTAACAAAAGTTCCTTTAACAATAGAAAAAGTTTAAAAGGTTAAAATTAAAAAAAGGGACTTTTGGCTGACTTTTTGAATACTCAGTGTTCACAAAACCAAGTTTAATTCTTTTTAAAATTATTATTTACAGAATTCACATGTACTTGTAAAATTAATATGCTATAGAAGTTCTCAATTAACACCAGTAAAAGACCTTCCCCATTCTCTTTACATTCCCATTTCTTGCCAACTTGAAAACAATGTTAAATGTGAATGTATCCCTGTGGGCCTTTTTCCTTGTGTGGATCTATATGTTTATATCTTTGTATATGTGTGAACACGTTTACATATATGCAAATTTATAGGTTAAGTATTAATTCTGTATCTTTCTCTGAATCTTGTTCTTTTCACTTACTAATATTGAACATTTTCCATGTCAGTTTATAAAGATCTATCTCATTCTTTATCATGTTAGTATGGTGATACCATTTTTTTCAGTAATTCCTCTATCAGTTTACATATTTCCTTATTTTTGCATTTTGTATGAAGTTGCAATAAATATCTTTGAACGTTAATCTTTTGATAAATGTTTGACCATGTTTGTGGGGCAGAATAAAATAAATATGAAATGTATCAAAATGTTTGCTAAGATACCCTACAAATTTATGTTCCAACTACAGTATCTTTAAGTATCTGGTTCTCCACATTTAACGCTAGGTATTCTAAACATTTTAGTCAGATAATAGCTATATCTCAGTGTTGTTTAATTTTGTTTTACATTTCCCTGATTTGTGGTTGATTTCTAGATCTTTAAATACCACGGCTCTTAACTCTTTACTATGCTGCAAACATTTTCTTCAAGCCTATTTTCTAAATTTGGCAGATGATACCTATGGGTGACCAGCATGTTTTTCAATTTTAGATTTTGTTTTTGTATTAAACTTCTTATGTACATTTTTCAAAACCTCTGGCTCCTAAGTTATTTCATTGTCTACATGGTCTTGTCTTTTTAGAAAGAAATGTGTTAATGCTTCCCACAATGATTGTTGATTTCTCTAGTCCTAACTGCTCTATGCATTTCAAAGCTATTTTAGGTGTAAAAGTATTCATGACACTTATCTTTTGTAGCTTTGCCTTGTTGTCTTGCTGAATGCCTTTTGCATTAACATTTTCACTTCTGCTCTTTTGTGTTTGTCATTTCTTGGTTTATATGGGTCTAACTACTGATGCTCCCTTTTGTTTTAGATGTTTCCTTAGAATCCGCACACAGATGGCCTTTGAAAAACAAAACTGAAAGGTCTGTCTCTGCGTTTAACAAAGATATTTCATCCATTAAAAATGTTTTTCTTATAATTGATATATTTGGTTTATATTTCTTTCCCGTTTGATAGTTTTTGTTTTAGTTTTTCTGAAATTTGAAGATTATTTGAGTTGATTATTGTAGATGTTTTATTTCTTACTGCGTTCAATTTCTATTTAAATATTACTTTTCACTTTTTAGCAAGTTTTAAAAAATTAACCATTAAAACCTAGTTTAAAGCAAGTTGTTCTTCACATATAGTCATGTCTAAAAATTTTTCGGTAACTCTGGGAATTTTCAATTATGATGGTCTTACTGAGCATTTGGAAAGCTTTGGAGAAGCCAGACTAATGAGTCAACCTTAGTACATTGGAGGCATAATTATAAAGTGTTAAAATGAGTTTGTAAGAGAGCCCAGAGACAGAAAGTTAGGGCCGGATGTAAGCCATGTTCCCGTTCTCCGTCTCCTCCTGCTCAGTGAGATACCCCAAGCACCCCAGTGTTCTTACACACTTTTCCTCCTTCTTTCCCATAAAAAGGAGCTGTCATGGGGCCGGCCTGTGGCCGAGTGGTTAAGTTTTCACGCTCCGCTTTGGTGACCCAGGGTTTCGCCAGTTTTGGATCCTGGGTGTGGACATGGCACCGCTCATCAGGTCATGCTGAGGCGGCATCCCACACGCCACAATTAGAAAGACTCACAACTAGAATACACAACTAGGTACTGGGGGGCTTTGGGGAGAAGAATAAGAAAGAAAAGTTTGGCAACAGATGTTAGCTCAGGGCCAATCTTTTTAAAAAAAAAGAAAAAGAGAGACTGAGAGAGATAAAGTATTAAAAAAAAAAAGCTGTCATAAAAGTTCCTCAAACTCATCTGTATTAAGACACGAGTAGAAAGGATTTAAAATGTTATAGGTATTTTAAAGAAATCCTGGACGAAAGAAACCAAGTTCTCATACGTGAAACTTCAGATATTGTTTAGTTGGCAGACATAGAAACTTCCAGCAGGACAAAGTTTTCTTTTGTCCCAGAAATCACAAGGCCAACTATTTTACCAAAAAAAAGAAAGGAAAAAAAAGACAGAGAGAGAAGAGAATATTTTATCTAGAAAATCAGTATGACAATATAAAATGTAAAGAAAATCCTACATTTTGTGTAAATGAAATAGTTAAGCTCGTTGCCTCTGGACTCAGACTGGCCAGGTTTTAATCCTAGCTCTGCGACTTCATATCTTTGTGACTTGTCATAACATCTCTGCGCCTCATTTTTCTCATCTTTAAAATAAATAAAATAATAGCCTGTTGCACCTACTTTGTTGGATTCTAATGATAGTTAAATGAGGCATTATATATATATATATATATATTCTCTCTCTCTATATACACACACACACCACATATACACACACAAGTACACATATGATTTTAGCATTTAGCACAGTGCCTTCATGGCATATCATAAATGCTTAATAAATATTTTTACCAAAGAATATGGTATTTAGTTTTATATCTCATGATAGCTTCAGATAAAAATAAAAGCAACTGCTAATTGAGGAAATATTTCTCAAAAGTGAACAAAATTCTAAAAGAAATTTAGTTTATAGACATTCATAATGAAAACTGACTAGCAATATAAACAAAACCACTTTTAAATGACTTATACTGACTCCCAATAAAAAACAAACATATGACTTTAAACAAGGAAAATGCTACCTTCATGCTTAGGCAATTTTTTTTTACTTCTAATTTGAAAACAAACTCTTACAAGACCTCTAAAGAAAAAATGTATATGATTATCCCAAGATGGTCATTTTGCTCGTTTCCTTGCCACTTCTTTACCAACTATATAATCATACTTATTCATGTGCTACTTAAGGCACTCGACTCAAATGAGATTGGTGGAACTCTAGTTCTAACTCCACACTTTATTGTGAATACAGATTTTTCAGTCTTTGGAGAAAAGTATTTATATGTTTATGCTGCAGTTTCTTCAGTGGGAATGTAGTAGATTTATAAAACCCCTAATTTGGCCCTGATTATGTCAGCGGAACCCAAAGATCTATTTGAAACACCTCTGGAATCTTTAAAGCCTGCTAAGCAACACCAGGAACTGGGATATTCGGATCAAACGGGTCTTGACCCTGCCCAGCCCATGAGGGATGCAGGGGTACCATGTGGCTCACATTCCTACATCGACCACCAGAAGACATTTTCCAAGTTTAAAGGGGAAAGCTTGAAGTTTGCCCCCTGGTCACAGACATGAGTAAGACAAGAACGTCCACTAAGAGTAATAATAGCTGAAACCCTGTCTCTGGGAATGAGGAAATTCCCGAATGTGGTGGCTGTCACAGAAACTTTCCTTCCATCCCACATTGCACTAGTCTTTGCCAGAATGTTACACATGATCTTTATACACCAGATACAAGTGGAGTTCCAAAAAGAAATAAGAGATATACAGAGCTTTTCATTTCATTATGAATGTCCATAAGCTAAGGTCTCTAAACAGAGGTCCTTGGCATTTGAAAAAGGGGGTAAAGTAAGGGTAAGAAAATCTATTCTCCTCTCCACCCACCTTTCCTTCTCTCTAGCTCTGTCTTCTTATCTTTCTTTCTCTGTGCATCTGTCCATCTCTCTCTTTGCCTCTTGATCTCTGATCTCTCTCTCGTACTTTTTCTTCTCATCTTTCAGGATATCTCTTTCCCTCATCCATTTTCTTGTAAGCTGCCAAGATGGGCAGTATGAGGAGATTTTCCACAAAAGTAAACAAATCATTATACAATAGCCAGCACATCTGTGATTGGAGATTACCTGAATTCCTTCTCTAAACTGTACCTCAGCTCTGACTTTTCTATCCAAATTTAGAGCCATCATTTGTTTTAGCCTTTCATAATTCTTTTCTGTATATTCTAAAAATATCCTAATTGACTGTTTAATTAGTCTTTCTAGACACATTAATTTATCCCCCTCAAAATACTCCTTTCACAATTCTGTTTTGCTCAAGGACAATAATGAGTCACTACTGTCTTTTGGGTCAGGTTTTAAAGAACTAGTCTAGCATTCCAGGTTCTCCTGTAACCACCCAATCACATTTCTGAATCGACCTAGTACAGCTCATCATCCGTAAAGCCAGCCCTCTTATTACATTCAATCACTTGATTTCTTCAGCTTCTCTGTGTTTGCTCAGAATATTTTCATCCCCTTAATGGTCATACTCTTTCATTCTATCTATAAAATCGATTATTTCAGTCTCTAAAGGACTTTCCAATTATAGCATTCTTTCATTCTAAGATTGAAATTATTTTGAGAAATGAGAGATAGTCTTTCTCACATTTATATCCTCAGTACTTGAGAACAGAACATTATTTTTGCCGTAGAATACCTTAAATGTTAGTTGAGTTGAATCACAAGTTCTATCTCTACCTAAATCTTCTACGAGGTGAGTCTTCCTCGAAAGTTCTAATCATGATAATAACTCCGTATTGCATATTTTTTCTTCGATATTATAAAAAAAATTATTAGACTACCCTACTATTCCATTTTTACCTTTTACATCTTCTATCTTTATATGATCTCCCAAATTTGAATATAAGCTTATGGGAGTGAGCATACATGCTGTTATCCCCTTTACGCCTGCTTAAATGAGTTTTATTAGGTTTTCAGCCTTTGAAGGTCCTTAGTGAGAGTCCTGGTGGCCTGATGGATGAATGCGTGCATGCATGCTTAAGTAATTGATAAATGTTAATTAGAGCATCTTTGAAATATTTCTCAAATATATGAAATTTTTTTTTGCTTTGGTTTCTTGCTTACCTATCTCCACTTTACCTTTCAGTCTGTCATAAAAAATTAAGTAATTTACTTTGACCCTGTCCTGTAAAGGTGAAGTACAGGAAGGAGTTGATGTCATTTGATTATTTTTTTAAAAAAATGTCCCTTTTGTTTTTCTTAACTACTGCTGAAGAAATAAAGTTCGAAAGGGTGGGAGAAACAGGTGAAATTTAAACACATATTTACGTTTTTTCTTTGAATTTATTGAAAATCACAACTTAAAAAGAAATCCTCCAAGGAAACAGCTATTGTCGCTGCATTTTTTTTAACTTTAAACTTTTCCAAAATATTATCTTAGATCTTATACCTTTTATAACAGTATAGTAGTACTAGGTCCCAACTTAACAAACCACAATATCTTAAGTAAACACCATCAACACAATTTATAATCTGAGAACACAATAATCATAGTTTGCACAAACTGTTTAGTATCATCCAGATTTTATGAATAGCTAGTATAATAAATATCTTCAACATTTGTAAAAACATATCTCTATCCTTGAAAACAATTCAACTTTTCCAGTCTTAACCTACTTTAGAATTTTAATTTTTTGGAGTTTAACTTATTACATAGGGTGGTTCCATCTCCAGATTAAAAGGAAGAGCGAGAAGTTTATTCTAAAAGGTGATTTAAACTACATATTCTCATTATAAAAAAACTAAACAACATCAATAAAGAGAAAGCTTCGCTTCTCTGCATCCCTGCTTCTAATGCTACTGCCCTCCTACTGTTCACACTCTTCCATGGAGAAAATTTTCGTAGATTTACATAAATGTGTTTGGAATATACACAAATATTTAGTTTGTGATTTAGCTTTTTTATTTAAAAGTAATGCTTGCATATGGTAAAATTCAAAGACGACAAAAGAATATGCAAACAAACACAGGCCTCTTTCTATAAATAGACTCCAAGTCCATCTCTAAGAAAAATTGTAAGCATATATATGTGTAACTGTATATGGGCCTGTGTGTTACGTATGTATATAAGAGATGTATGGAGATACAGACATAGAAATAGAAATAAAGTATACTGGGTTAATATAGGCTAATAGGAGCAGAATATATCAATATTTTTGGATCTTGCATTTTCTCCTTCATGGCAATCTTTCCAAACCGGCACATAAAGAATGATGTTATTCTTTACTACTGCATTGCAGAGTGGTATCGTAATTTATCCAACCCTACTGATGAACACTTAGTTTCTTTCAAGTCTTTGTCATCATAGATCATGCATCAATAAACATAGCTCTAAGTACATCTTTGTGTATATGAGTGTGCCTGTAGCAGAATTGTTGCATTAAAGGGTATATTTTTCACTTTGATAGATATTGCCAAATTGCCCTGCAAATTAATCATAACAGTTTTGATAATGTCTTTCCACTCACATCTTCCAGATGTTCTATATTACCAAATGTCTTTCTGTGTGAAGTAGTTTAGTATAGTGATTTAGAGTTCAAACTCAGGGGACTGACTGCTGGGGTATGACAATTAACTCAGCCACTTAGCTATGTGTCAGGGCAAGACACAACTTCTCTGTGGCTCAGTTTCCTCATTTGTAAAACAAAACTTTTTTCATTCACTAAACATAGGGTATATATTGTGAGCTAGACACTTTTCTAAGTACTAAGGAACCAACACTGAACAAAACAGGCACATATACCCATATCTATGAATGTTAAACTCTAGAGGGGAATAAGAAATAACTACCCCTCAGGGTTTTGCAAGGATTAAGTAAATTGATTCCTGTAAAGTGCTTAGAACAATTTCTGGTACATAGTAAATGCTCAGTAAACACTTATTGTTGTTATTATTTATTATTATTATTACTGTTGTCAATATTACTTAACAAGAGAAAAAGATTTCTTAATGTTTTAATCTCTACTTTAATCATTTCATCATTACTGAATATATGTTCATAAGTTTAAAATAATTGAATTTCTTTTGCTGCAAGCTGCTGCTTTATGCCTTAGCTTATGTTTCTAATACATAGTGGTCTTTGTCTGAATACTTCATAAAAACACTCTATGACTTTAAAAAATTATCCTTTATATGACATGGCATTTACCATGTAGAAATTAAAATATTTTTTCTCTTCAAATGAAGCAATCTTTCAATTGCTGCATTTCTGGATTTTATGTTTTTAGAATGGCTTCATTAATCCACGATTATTTTTAAAAATCTCTTACTTTATTCTGGAACTCTAATACTCTTGCATTTTTAAATTTCATAGTGAATGTAAATTTCAGTTCATAAACTCAGGAGTGTAGAAATTATAATTTTATTTTTTGACTCAACATAATTTTTAATTTGAATCCCTATCCCACTTGGTTGGTGGGAAACCTAATCTCAGTCTTTTTGTTTGTCTTTAGTCTCCCTGGGATTCTGAAAGGTTCTAGGGGCTCTCACAGAATGTCAAGATTTGGGAAAACAGCCCATATCATCATTGATTCATGTGTCCCAACAAGGTTCACCTCCCATCAACACAGCACTTCAGAACTCACAGCTTAAAAAATGCCCAGCTGAGGACACAGGAGTCTTTTGTTGTCAAACCACCCATGACCTCATCTACCTAGATGCACTCCCCAGGCATTTCCTCCCTGGGGTCTTGCAGCCTAGCCAAGCGCATGAAAGGAAGTCTGCACAGGCATCTCCCATGTCTCTTTCCTCGCCCTCCTCTCAGTCCTCAAGAATTGCTCTCTAGTTTGAGATGAACTCTACTAACCCCTGATTCTGTCCCAGACATTTTATCAAGCCCATTCCAAAGCTTAAGTTTTTCAAAAATAAATTCAGAATTTCTGCTTAACCCAGCTCTGTCTCTTTCCTTAGGCAATGAGCAGGAAGCTGACTAAATACTTAAATGGGACAAGAGGAAATATAAGTAGAAAAAATACATAAAGCTGGATATTTAGTTGTAAAGCAATAGAAGTTAACTCTAGCTACATTAAGCAGAAAAATTATTTATTAAAAGGATATTAGGTAACTCCCAATCCAAGAAAGCTGGAGGACTTAAAATGGAGTCCTCGACATCTAAAATCAGGCCACAGTACTAGACCACCATAACATCACTGGTGCCTCCAGTAAGTCCAGACTCCACACCTTACCCTGCCATGTCACTGGCCACTGGATATCACCACTATGGCTGCTGTGCCATTGTTATTGTTGAAAAATGGAAATCACTGCCATGACCACTACCATGTAGTTGACCATAATGATAATCTGTTGGTTGACTTGCCTCTTTACATTGCGATGTATTGACTGAAAGTCTATTTTTTGGTGATTGATTGGTGGAGCTTAAGTCATGGGCCATCAATGGAAAATAAACCACAAAGAGAGTGTTTGGCATTTTCAGCTTTTCTCAGTCATGTATCTCTGACACGCAAAGTGAGGGGTTGCCCAAACATAGGGTGGATATTTATGTGATTGGCACCCCTCAAGATGTTAGATATCCACTACAGTCCCTCACCTTTGGCTGTCCAAATTAAATATGCTAATTTGTGCTTCTAAGCTAAACAAACTCAATCCTGCCTAACTCAAGTAACTCTCGTACAATAAAAATTTAAAAAGCATGTAACAACTCTCTAAAAAACATACATTCAAAACGTTATCCGTCACTGCCTCCAGGTCCAAGTTCAGGATCTCTTGGAGACACACATTCCTCCTATCATTCCATCATATTTCCATATGAGTATTCCTTAATATATATATATAAATTTCACCAGCACCACCATACTACTCCTATAAGAAGAAAACAAATGTAAATATTATATAGCAAGGAAGAAAATGCAGGTATCTTCAACTAGTACCAAGACCTTTTCAGGTATTTATGATTTCCCTCCTCTATCACTTATTATATGATCTTTTGCTTCAGCCAGTCCCTCAGCTGAGTGGGGTAATACATCTGGTACTGGATAACCAACCATCATTCCTGAGAGATCTGAGCACATGTAGCTTCGACCTGTGGTTGCTGTTGTCTCCATTAACCTTTACTCTGGACTTAGAGACGTCAGGCTAGTCCCTGGTTTCATCTACACTTTCCCTTGCAACTACAACACAATTTCCCTTCAATCGTCAGGAATAATCACCTCAGACAACAATATATGTCCCCTTCTATCTGTTCTCCCAGTGTCATAAGAGCTTGAAATGGGCAAGTGGAAATATTAGCTTTAATTCAATGCAAACATCTCCTGTTTCCTGGCAAAAGAATGTCTCCTGGTGGAAGTATTCTTTTCTTTGGGTAGTAAGACCTCTAAATTAGCAAAGCCCAAGTCACAGGACAAATGTGGCAAGTGGATCAATAGATATAGTTGTGAGTGGTGCCACTCTCATTTCTTCTCCTTCGATTCCACTTCCTTGACATGGGTATTATGGCCATGTGTTGGGCAACAGCACAGAGCATATATTAAACACATCCCCTTGAGAGCCCTTGATCTGCCACTATGTCATCTGCTATTAAATGTACAAAACTGTTTTCAATTGACCATTCCAGGTGTCCAAATGACTACAGTGGTGGCTGTATTTTGGTGTTGGGGTGAATAGAAAAATCAGTGATTTCTATGAACTTCAGCCCATTGCTATATGATACATTTAAGTTGAGTTAAATGCTCAGAAACAGTGCTGTACGTCCATGGATGATGGTGCTATAGAAGCAAGGTGGGCAAGGAAAATAAATCCGAATTTAGAATGTGTTCATTTTAGTGTGGAAAAATAGCTGTCCCCTTGGTTTTGGGAAAAGCTTGGGAGCCAGAAAGGATTAAATATTTGCTAGTTAATACCTCAAATTATCACCATATTTTAGTTAACCTGGAATGTATTTTGATTTGAGAAGTAGGAATCCAGTTTTACTCTTTCCCAAATAGTTAGCTAATTGTCACAACATTAATTATATAATTATTTTTTCACTAGTGCTTAGAAATTCTATTATCTTATACTAAATTTCCATATACATTTACTTTTACTTGTTTATTCTCCACTGAGTTCCATTGATTTGCTTATTTCTTAATGAGCTGGAGCTAAATCTCTTTACTCACCGTAGCTTTGTAACCAATCTTATACATGATAAAAGTACTCACTTACTGCATTAAAATATTATTTTACAGAATTTTTTTTTTGCCCATTTGTGTGTGTTTGACTTTGCAATCAGCTTGACTGCTTCCAAAAATTCTTGCAGATATTTGTATTAGTGTCACATTAAATTTATAGATTAAGGTTGGGAGAATTGACCTCCACGAAATATTAAGTATTTCTATCAAAGAACAGGGGATGTCTTTCCATTAATTCAAGACTATTTTTACAGCTCTTAGCAGATTTATACAGATTTTATACATTTTATGACAGGTTTATTTGCATTTATATGTTAATGTGGATGTGAATAGTATCTTATCTGTTTTATTTTAAAAAACTTTGTACAAAAGAAATATATCGAGGCTTGAATATCGATTTCACAGTAAGACATCTTACTGCATTTTCGTGCTGTTTCTGTGTTACTAACAGTCTTCAGGTTGTTCTCGTGAATTGATCAACTATGCAATCACCTGCTAATAATGAAAACATCTGGTCCTTTCCAATTTTTTGCACTTTTTGCCTTTTTCCTAACCAGAGGATATACTTTCAGAGTAAATTTAAATGATGATGGTATTAAGGGGCCTCTTTGTCTTCTTCCTGATTATAATGGAAATTATTCTTGTTTTTCAATATTTACTGTACATAATTTTGGCTTTCAGTTTTGATATATAGTTATAAAAATCAAGAATATAAATATCTATTTCTATTTTAGTAAGTTTTATATTAAGTTGGGAAATGATAATTAGTTTCATCAAATTCTTCTTTAGCTGTCATTGAGGTGACCATATAATTTTTTACCCTTCATTTTTCAATAAATGAAGTATATTAGTTTCCTTTATATTGTAACATCTGACATTCCTAAAATGAATCCCACTTAGTCATGGCATATTTAAATTGATAAAGTATGCTTATTCTTAGCACGTTATTAAATATTTTCTTATTCAAATTTATTAGTACAGTGGGCTTATAGTTTTTAGTGCTCTCTTGTTCAGATTTTACTATTCATGTTGGAATGAATATAAAAAACAAAAATCACCACCAGGAGATTTACATCTCCCTTTATAAACAAATACTTTGGATAACATTGGATTTTTTTTGTCCCTGAAATAAATCATCTTCAAAATTGTTACATGTGGGGGCTGGCCCCATGGCCGAGTGGTTAAGTTCCCACACTCCACTGCAGGCGACCCAGAGTTTCGTTGGTTCGAATCCTCGGCGAGGACATGGCACTGCTCATCAAACCACACTGAGGCAGCATCCCACATGCCACAACTAGAAGGGCTCAGAACAAAGAGTATACAACTATGTACTGGGGGGCTTTGGGGAGAAAAAGGAAAAATTAAAAAAAAAATCTTAAAAAAAAAATGTTGCCTGTGCCAAGTCTGGTGCTATTTATTTATTTACTTGTTTACTTATTTGAGTGGTGTTATGGAGCAGAGAAGAGCTGATGTTTTCATAACTAATCTGTTCATTGTAGTTTATCTCCTTAATTTTACATTCCATATTAAGATAATACCAACAAACAAAAATTCCCACATGGACTTGATTTAGAAATGGGATTTAGGAAAGTCTTTAAATTTTATTCCATCTACGTCCATCAGATAGATTCCACATCTTGCCCAAATCAAATTTAAAAATTCAAATTTATTTGCATTGTGTTTAACATATTATTTTGTAACGTTTCTTTTCATTTATATCTGTGTTTTCATTTTCATCTCCAATGTTATGAAATTATGACTCCATTTAAAAATTAGACTACATAATGCATTACCCAATTTATAAGTTGTTGTTTTCCAAAAGAGTGTCCTCCCTTTACTAAGTCCATTTTCAATTATCTTTCATTTATTGCTATCTTTAAATATTTGTTTATTTCAAATTTTACAGTGCATTTTGTGATTCTTTGTGCAGTTGCTTGTCGAGTACTAATTGCATTTAAATTACTTTGTTCATTTTCAGAGATATAAGGAATCAAAGCAATAAATTTTATTGTGAATGTAGACTCAGCTATATTTGTAAGTTTGCTATGTAGACTATCCAAGCCTCATTATTTTCTTGATATTTTTCAATTTCAGCACTGATTTTTTTTAAACCAAGAAGTTTTATAAAGAGAAAATTTATATACAGTCATGAGTCACTTAACAAGGGGGATACATTATGACAAATGCATCATTAGGCGATTTCGTCATTGTACAAGCATCATAAAGTGTACTTGCATAAACATAATTGGAATAGCCTACTACACACCTAGGCTATATGGTACTAATCCTATGGGACCACTGTCATGTATGTGGCCCATCATTGACAGAAATGTCATTATGAGATGCATGACTGTACAGGGTGCCTTGGCATTTGGTTTCTATTTTGCTATTGACTTCTTATTTTTTATGTTGTTTTCAGAATAATGTGTATACTCTCCCTTGTTTGTATGTTTTAAAGTTTATTAAGGCAAAACATACAGAGTATGTTGTTCCTATTGACCTATCGTCAAGTTTATTCACTTTCTTCTGTCATTTCCGTTCTAATATTGAGCTCATCCAGGAGATTTTTTTATTTTAGTTATTGTATTTTTCAATAATGAAATTTCCATTTGGTTCTTTATTATAGCTTTTATTTCTCTTCTCTGACGTTATTTACTTGGATTCATTTACAGAATGGTCAGCCTTACTTCACAGAGTATGGTTATAATAGTTGCTTTGAAGTCTTTATATGATAATTCCAATGTCTATGGTATCTCAGATTTGGAGTCTGTTGATTTTCTTTTTCCTTATAAATCATTGTTAATTGTCTGGTCCTTAATATGTTTAGTAATTTTGATTGTATCCTGGACATTGTGAATGTTATGCTATGAGACTAATAGTCTTATCTAAATTTTATGAAGAATGTTGGTTTGTTGTTGTTGTTGTTGTTCTTTTAACAGGCAACTGACCTGATTGGGTTCAGACCATAAGTTCCTACTTGTCCTCTTGGGCTGGGCTTCCAGTATCAGTTCATTTAGCAACCTTTGCCGTGCTACTCAAGATCAGTCCTACATGTGTGCCACATCGTGGCCATTGTAGGACCTGCACAGTGACTACCCTAGTAGTTCAACTCTCAAAGCCTTTGGGAATGCTATTTCAAGTCAGATCCATGCATATGTAGCTTGAGAATGAGCTTAGAAGTACATACACAACTTTGCAGACTCACTTTCTTGAGCTCCCTCCTTTCTGCTTACTCCTTGACATTTTCAAGTTCCAAGGGTCTCCCTTCCTGGTCTTGGGACTAGAGAACCAAGGTTTCAGTTTCTACTCTGTTACATATTTCCCCTGACTGCATCTGCCTCTGGATCCAAGCAATATGAGAATATAAAGGAAAAAAAGCAATGGAGATTTGCACCCATGCTCTTGGGACTGTATTCCTCTAGTCAGAGAGAAGGGTTCTCCTCCCTCTGGGTTTTCATTGCCTGCATAGCCACTCCTATCATCACTGTCATAGGATGGTCCAGGCCTGGTGTGGGAGAGAATGAAATAAAACAAAGTAAAAACAGAGGATTTAGGGGCCGGCCTGGTGGTGCAGCGGTTAAGTTTGCACATTCTGCTTCAGTGGCGCGGGGTTCACCGGTTCAGATCCCGGGTGTGGACATGACACCACTTGGCACGCCATGCTCTGGTAGGCATCCCACATATAAAGTAGAGGAAGTAGGGCACAGATGTGAGCTCAGGGCCAGTCTTCCTCAGCAAAAAGAGAAGGATTGGCAGCAGATGTCAGCTCAGGGCTAATCTTCCTCAAAAAAAACCCAAAACACAAAAAAACAGAGGATTTAACATATACTCTCTGACACATAGGAGCCTCCACAGACCAGAAATAGAGGAATTCTCCTGGATGTTTTTTTGTCCACACCAGTGTGCAGTTTCTGACTTCAGGCTGCCTTTGAGTCCAGGTCAAGATAGATTAGTGGTAAAAAAAATTAAATTAAAAATTAAAAATTGGAAATTCATCACCAATTCAGTGATACTTTAAGGTCTAGTTTCCTTTCCTAATCCCTGGACTAATACTTAACATTTTTTACTTTTTAAATTTTTTATTATTATTTTTTTTTTTGCTGAGGAAAATTCACCCTGAGCTAACATCTGTGCCAACCATCCTCTATTTTGTATGTGGGTTGCTGCCACAGCATGGCCGCCAACAAGTGGTGTAGTTCTGTGCCTGGCAATAGAACCTGGGCTGCCAAATCGGAGCATGCCAAACTTAACCAATAGACCACGAGGCTGGACCCTTAATATTTTTTACTAATAAACATTTTTTTTTACAGAAGGTTTAGGTTCACAACAAAATTGAGAGGAGTACAGAGAATTGTCATATACCCATTATCACCCTATGTGCACAACCTTCCCCACTATTGACATTCTGCACCACAGTGTTATATTTGTTAATCAATGAACCTACTTTGATACATCATTATTGCATAAAGTCTGTAGTTTGCAGGAGGGTTCATTCTTAGCATTATACATGCTATGGGTTTTGACAAATGTGTAAGGACATGTATCTACTATTGTAGTATTGTACAGAATAGCTTCACTGTCATAAACAACCTCTGGGCTCTCCTTATTCATCCCCTGCCCTCCCCCCTCCCCAACCTCTGGCAAACACTGATATTTTTACTGTCTCTATCATTTTGCTTCTTTCAGAATGTCATATAGTCAGAATTATACAGTATGTGATCTTTTCAGATTGGCTCTTTCATTTAGTAATATGCATTAACTTTCTTCCACGTCTTTTTATGGCTTGATAGCTCATTTCTTTTTAGCGTGAATAATATTCCATTGCCTGGATGTACCACAGTTTATTTATCCATTCACCTACTGAAAGACAACTAGGATGCTTCCAAGTTTGGGCAATCATGAATAAAGAGTATGTTTAGTTTTGTAAGAAACTGCTAAACTGACTTCCAAAGTTGCTGTACCATTTTGCATTCCCACAGCAATGAACGAGAGTTCCTGTTGCTCCACATCCTCACCAGTACCTGATCTTGTCAGTGTTCTGGATTTTGGGCATTCGAATAGATGTGTAGGGATATCTCACTGTTTTTTATTTTTTTATTTTTACTTATTTATTTGTTTATTTTTTTGGAGGAAGATTAGCCCTGAGCTAACTGTTGCCAATCCTCCTTTTTTTGTTAAGGAAGACTGGCCCTGAGCTAACATCCATGCCCACCTTCCTCTACTTTCTATGTGGGATGCCTACCACAGCATGGAGTGCCAAGCAGTGTCATGTCCGCCCCCGGGATCTGAACCGGCGAACCCCGGGCCACCAAAGCGGAACATGCGAACTTAACTGCTGCGCCACCAAGCCGGCCCCTCACTGTTTTTTAAATTTACAATTCTCTAATGATGTATGATGCTGAAGATCTTTTCATATGCTTATTTGCCATCTGTATATCTTCTTTGGTGAAGTGTCTCGTAAGGTCTTTGGCCCATTTTTTAATCAGGTTGTTCATTGTTTTATTGTTGGGTTTTGAGTTCTTTGGATAATAGTCCTAGACGTATCTTTTGCAAATATTTTTTGCTAGTCTTTGGTTTGTCTTCTCATTCTCGACATTGTCTTCTGCAGAAACAAAATCTTTAATTTTAAAAAAGTCCAGCTTATCAATTATTTCTTTCATGGATCATGCCTTTTTATTTTATCAAAAATGTTATCTCCATACCCAAGGTCATCTAGGTTCTCTAGTATACTATCTTCTAGGAGTTTTATAGTTTTGCATTTACATTTAGGTCTGTGATCCAATTTTGAGTCAATTTTTGCAAAAGGTGTAGGGTCTATGTCTAGATTCTTTTTTCTTTTTCTTTTTTTTGCTTGTAGATGTCCACTTGTTCCAGCACCATTTGTTGAAAAGACTATCTTTGTTCCATTATATTGCCTTTGCCCCCCGTCACAGATCAGTTGACTATATTTATGTAGGTCTATTTCTTGGTTCTCTATTCTGTTCCATTGTTCTATTTCTCTATTCTTTCACCAATACTACACCGTCTGGATTAATCTAGCTGTATAATATGTCTTGAAGTTGGGTAGTGTCAGTCCTCCAACTTTTTTCTTCTCTTTAAATACTGTGTTGGCTATTCTGAGTTTTTTCCCTCTCCATATAAACTTGAGAATCAGCTGGTTGACATCCACAAAATAACTTGCTGCAATTTTGATTAGGATAGCATTGAATCTATAGATCAATTTGGGAAGAATTGACATCTTGACAATATTAAGTCTTCTTATCCATGAACATGGAATATCTCTCCACTTACTTAGTTCTTTGATTTTGTTTATCAGGGTTTTGTAGTTTTCCTCATATTTTATTAGAATTATCCCTAAGTATCTGATGTTTGGGGGTGATAATGTAAACAGTATTGTGCTTTTGATTTGACATTACACTTGTTCCCTGCTGGTCATTTATTCTTTTATATGTGAAAGAATGTACAGAATCATTGAAGATGATATCAAAGATGATACAGACATGATTCTTGCCCTTTTGAAACTTACACTGAGAAATTATCATATAGCAGCCAATTTTTACTGCTCCATTTTAACTGGGTGGTTAGGGTGAATTTTTGAAGGTAAAGAAGAATGTGAAGGTGGCTTTTCAAGGTGAGTAACCAGTGGATACAGTCAGTAGTCAAAGAGCAAGGCCTATTTGGAGAGCAATGAGGCACCAACATAAGACATAGGAAGAAGAATCAAGATGTGAATCCTCTGAAAGGTCAAACATGCCAAATTATGGAGTGTAGCATACCAACCAGATGTAAGAGTCTTTATGTTGTAGAATCAACAGGTTTTATAAACAATTGGATGTGGAGAGGAAGGAAAAGGGATGCCGAGAATGACGACAAAGATCTAGTTTATGGAATGAGGGCTATTTTCATGGTCACTTTAAAAAGTTCTTTTGGCAATTATCTAAGCCTGGGAATTAGGACAAAGAAAAAGAAAAGAAGATTTAGGGAATTTTCATTCTTCTCCTTTAGAAAATGAAAGCAAAGACCATAATAATATTTAAAGTTTAGATAGCAGAAATATTCTGTCCACATATTTGGATGAAAAAACAATAATATCTCCTGGTCAAAGTGACCTAGATAGGACTATGTTCCAATTTATTAATCTTTTCTTAAGATATAGGTGGTGATAATTAGTAGTTCACTTCACCAGCTGGGTCTTTGGAGGAAGTTAGTTAATGAGAGATAAAATCTGACCCCCTTCAAAAATCTAGTGAAATAGTTTAAGAAGAAGCAATAAATGAGAAGCCAATGTGTGTCTGCTGACAAGGATTTGGTGAGAGAGCACTCTTTAAAATCTAAGCCCTGATCACAAACTGGGGCTGCTGTAGTACTCGTTAGTTTCACATCCAGGACGTTTTCCAGGGATAGGAAAGGAAAGTCTGAAAACCTCATGGAAAAAGAGATGGCTGGTGCTTATCATCATTTGGGTGCAAGATTCTCACTGTCATTTGCAGGCAGGAACCCCAAAACAATTATATTTTCAAAATTCCCAATAAATAGGCCTTGATTTTAAAACTCCCATTTCTTTTTCTCTTTCACACTCCTGTTGTCATTGAAATATGTAATTCTCCTGAATCATGAAGATGAGAATTAAAATAGAACGTTTGCAAATCACTAAGGGCAGCCTGCTAAAAAGCAGTCTGCAAAGTGAGTGACAGTATTAATCAAGACACCTAAACAAGCATTTTGAGGAGAAGATAATGAGTTCAGCTCTTGATGTGTTGTGGTTGGGAGGTCTGATGCACACTGAGATGAAGATTTCCAATAGGAGATGGGGAATATGGGTCAGGATTTCAAGAGAGAACTCAGAACTGGAGTTACATTTGGGAATCACTGTCAGGACAGAAGTTCCAGGCATGGTGCCGATCACCCTGAGAAGGTATACGGGACAGTATTGGAATTGGATCAAGGAGAAAACTCTGAAAACCACCAAAATTTAATCAGGAAGATTAACTGGAAGAGAATCCAGAAAGGAAGATAAAATATGAAAAGATAAAAGACTAAACTTTGGAGTCCTTTCCTCTCACTGTCTTCAGAGAGAGACACATTTGATTTACGTTATTTGTGAGTTTCTTATGCAGTAGATGACAAGGAAAATGGGGATGAGAGATCCACTTATGAATTAAGTTCCAAGAAATTTAACTATAGATGCATGCCAATCACAACAGCATCAAAAAAGAATAAAATACATAGTAATAAATTTAATTTCAGAGGAGTAAGACTTTTACACTGAAAACTGCAAAATATTTCTGGAAGAAATAAAAGATCTAAATAAGTGGAGATACATTTCATGTTCATGGATAAAAAATCTTCATAAACATCAGACACAATAATGAATAGAAAAAGACTAGAATGCTCACTATAATCACTATTATTCAATACTGTATTGATGATCCTTGCCAATACCATAACATGTTACATATACACACACACACAGAGGAAACAAAGAGCATTGACTTGATTTACAAATGACATGGTCACAAAGAATATTCAAGAGGCGACATGAAAAAAAACTAGAGCCAATATTGCCAGACACAAGACACTAGACTAATTAATAAGTAAATATTCTTCCAATCTATCAGAAATAAGAAAATATAACAGAAATGTTAGATTTTGGGACTCAGCTATAAATAATTATAATTAAAGTTGGAAAAGTTCTTAATGGAAAAAAAATTATAAAACTTTATTGAAGACATAAAAGAAGATCTGAAGCAATAGAGAGATTACAGCTTGTAGGGAGAGGAACGCTATCATAAGGATATCAGTTCTCCCTAAAGGAATCCACGAAACAATTGCAGTTCTAATCTAAACACCAAAAAGAACTCAAACCTCTTCTAAAATTCATATCAAAAGAGTTAAAAGGAAAAAAAGGCAAGAGAAGCCAGAACTATCTGATGTCAAGATTTATTGTGGAGTTGTACTAATTTTCTTAATGTTGTATTGATGAAGGCACAAATAAATCATCCTGTGGAATAGACTGGAAGCCTCAAAAATAGACCCAAGCAGAAACGGTGATCTTAAAGAAGAGATGTTATTTTATACCATTTGCAGAAGGAATAAATGGTGTTGATTTTCCATATGGATAAATTTAGATGTCTAGCTCACAAACAAAATTCAAATGTAATAAAGACCTACATATGAGAAATGACACAAATTTTAGAAGAAAATGGAATAAATATCTATGACTAGGGATAGGATAGGTGTTTTTCAAATAACACACATGAGAAAAAGATTTAAAAAGAGATCAATAAATTTCATTACGCTAATATAAAAAACTTATATATGCCTAAAGATAGCATAATCAATGTTAAAAGACAGGCAACAATCTAGAAATATATAAAATAAAAACCCAACTAATCAATTAGGAAAAGACAAACAACCGGTACCAAAACAGTCAAAGGATTTAGAACACTAGTCTCAATATAGGCTCTCCGAAAAGTAAACAATCGCAAAAATGTTTATCACCATTATTCAAGGAGGTTCAAACTACACCAACAATTAATTACCATTTAACACCACTGGCAAAAACTAAAGCCTGCCAACACCAAATATTAATTAAAGTACTTATATAGCTAGTGGCAAAAAAAAAAAGGTCTTTCCGATTTAAAACGTAATTTGGCACTATCTGAGAAAATGTAAAATGTCAATGACCTATGATGGAGCATCAAACCTGTTTAAGTAAAAAAAGCAATTTATTGCCTAAAGTACATTGAAAACTCAGGGAATATACCCAGAATTTAGGACGTTTAGACCTAGTGGTGCAACCACTATCAAATGGCAAAAAGAGAGTAGAGCCCTCCCTTTGAAATTGCCTTCTTAGTAGTGTTTTTCACGGTGTTGGCATTCTCAAAAACATAGTGTTTTCCAGGTGGCAAGAAATTTACTGACCCTTGGAGTAAACAAAAGGCAGCTCTTCCCCTGTAGTTTCAGCAAAAGTCCTAGCGTGTTCTCCAAGACAAGAGACTTGCTAGGGTAAGCCAATTGCGACAATTGGCTTAGAATTTTCCTGGTTTTGGCCCTGAAAGCCCTGCATCTCAGGAAGCTGCTCAAACCAGAATGATTTGCCCAGGACTATCTGGGTTTTAAAACTGAAAGCCCAGGGTCCTGGGAACCATTGGCTGCCCTACGAGATGGGGACATGTGGCCACGTTCCTCCCTATGGGGATGGACTGAGGATTTACTAAAGAAAAGTATGCCGAGTAGATAAAATTGAAGTGCCTATAGAGGATTTGGGATGCGTGCATTGTGGTGTTCACTCAACTCAATCTGGCTGCACACAAGAAACCCGCAGCTAGAAAAAACGCACAAAGATCTTTGAACAAAAGTGAGGTTTTCCAGCAGCCTCATCCTTCTTTTCTCTACCAGAACATCATCCATAACTTACATATACACATTTGCTGTATGTTTTCTTCTGTCTTCTGGTTCATTATCTTAGAAAACTGCCTAAAGGTGTCATGGAGTGAGTCCATTTGTCGCCTTCCATTTTTAATTCCAGGTTTTTACTCATACAGTGGTGCATATTAATGTCTTGTACTATTCTCCATTCTAGCCTCACTTCAGATTTTTCTCTAGGTAACTGTTTTTCATTAAACTTAAAAAGGTCAGTGAAAGCTGAATTTTACTGTTTACCTTAACAGAGCTGGTTGCCATTGCAGAAATCCAACTAACCCTACTTCTAAGAAAATCAGTTTGCCTGCCTGGTTTCTTTGACCAACATCTGCTTCCTCCTGCCTGGGGCAACGTCCAGCACACAGTCTGTGGTGCTGCGAGAGTGATGAGCTCCTCATCTCCCCACAGCAACAGCGATAACAACAAATGGTTTGAAGTCTGTAAGAACCAATTTCTCCAGACTTTAAAGAAAAATCAGAAGTTGCAAATCAGAGTGTGCAAATAAGGAAATCAAAGAACTGTTTGTAGAGCTGAGAAAATAGACAGCAGATTTGCAAATGTCTATAACCAGCAGGATTTGGTAAACACTGGAAGCAGCATGATTTTATTTACATTTATTGTAAGCCATGAGAATGCCTGGGTTTTCTTAAGAGCCTAGCAAACTTTCTTAAATAAAACTCAATTGTCTTTCATTGAAATTCATTTCTCAGAACCACAGGTAAGTTTTTGTTTCAAGATTGAGAAGTTAATCTCCCTTTGGTTGTAAGTGCTAACCTTGATGCCTCGCTGACTATCAGCCATACTGAATAATCAATCACGATTTTAACTTTAATTCAATTGATTGAAAATGGAGTTTCTTTCAAGAAAAAAAAAAAAACTTATTGAAATAAATATTATCTTTTCAGGAGTTAGCCCTGAATAATAATAGAAAACCATCTTGCAATGTCAGTTGATCATAAACTTTATGTGAGGCACCATAGTGAAGTGACTGTTAGAAATATGCCACAAAGGGAGACTGTATTAGGAGAAATAGACACTTCTGTAGTTGAGACTCTCCTCTTTTACTTCACCTAGTAATTATCTGCTCTGTGGTAGGCAGAATAATGCATCCCCCACCAAAGATGTCTATGTCTTAGTTCTTGGACTCTGTGACTATGATATCTTACAGGGCAAAAAGGATTTTGCAGATGCGATTAAAGCTCAGGAATTTGATTTAGGGAGATCATCCTGAATTATCTGTGTGGGCTGAATCTAATCACATGAGTCCTTCAAAGCTGAGAACCTTTCTTGGGTATGGCCAGAAATGTGAAAATGGGATAAAGGTCAGAGAGATTAATATTGCTGGCTTTGAAGAGGAGGAAGAGGCCATAAGCCAAGGAATGTAGGCAGCCTCTTGAAGCTGGAAAAGACAGGAAAATGGATCCTTCCCTGAAGACTCAAAATGGAGCAGAACCCTGCCTACATCTTGGTTTAACCCAGTGAGACTCATGTCGGACTTTTGACCTAAAGAAGTTTAAGATAATAAATTTGTGTTATTTTAAGCCACAAACTTTGTGGTAATTTTTACAGTAGCAATAGGAAACTAATATAGCTCTTGTTGTCTTAATAAATGGATATCCTGAGACCTATAAATTTGTTAATCTTTATGAGACTATTTTTCCTTTCTTCTCTTCAAACGTCTCACTTCATTAGAATAGTGTTACCACAGTATGAAAACAAGTTTGTGGCTTATCGAGGTCTCCAATGTCCTTATATTTAAAGTTGAGCTCATTATTTTATCTACAGAGCTTTGAAACTTCAAAACTTCACAGCCGAAGGTAATCTAATCCTTTAATTCACATTTACACACATTATTCACATAGTTATATGTATATATTCTTATATTCAATAACTTATGTTTAAAATTACATAAGGTATAAATTACTCTCACATAAAGCAAATGACCTATTCAAATATTGTCTGCAGATCTCACTAGTGTAGTCAAATTCTTCCTAAAAGGCATACGTACAGATCATAGAAATAGATCTTCACCCAAAAGAAGTGTGATACAGGAAGACAGTTGTCTCATTCCAATGGCATTTTGTAGGCTAAACATATTGATGGACTTTTGAAATAGTTATTTTAATCACTCCACTGAACAACAAAATTACCTACTAGCCACATCAGTGGAGGAAAGCTTGGAAACTCATTTCATCCTCTATTACACAAAGCCTTTCTCACCCAGGTTGTTCAGTACTAAAATGTGTCCATCTCCATGAACATAGAAAAGACAAGACCCTTTTTCATTTTTGGAAAGTTAGTGCTGGACCTCAGTTAAGAGTGGAAGATGGAAGACTTACGTGAAATTTGAGTATTTGGATGAAGTTACCCTTCAGTCGATACTACCATCCTAAGCAAAACATTACATTTTTCCTGTATACACATAGTTCCATACCAAGGGTAAAACAATTTTGTTGTTTTCTGTTTTGTTTTATATTTTTAATATCAACAAGGAAGCTTAATTGAGCAATAGTTTTATAATAAGTAGTACTTTTATAATAAACACAAGAGAATTCTCAAACAATTCTTCCTGATACTAGAAGTCTAAAGGGACTTCATCAAGAAATTTGCTCCCTAGAAATTCTATGATTAAAAATGACTAGCCCTTTTGGACATTGGACAGAAGTTTAGGTAAGACGACTTTAAGATCACTGGGTTTCTACTACGACGCAAGCTTTAACCAATGCTCAGGATGAAGAAATAAGCTCCCACTTTTGTGCTTCACAACTACAACAAAATTATTAAGAAATTAACTTTAAGACCAGGAAAATATTCTCCTGATGAAAGCGAAGCAGAACAACTAGAGACCATAAATGTCAAAGAGAGAAATCTTAAAGAACACTAGAAGAAACCAAAGGAAATTCTGCAAAGAATAGAAGATTTTGAAGATTTAATGTTTTTTCAAAAAAAAACCAGAAATTTTTTTTAAATACTTGTTAGTAACATTGATTGGAAGGTGGGAATTTTGTTTGTTGTTGTTGTACTAATTTTTCAGAGAAATTATTTGAGAAATTATTCTTAAACATCAAATATTTAGTAGATGCTTTTGGTGACTTATCTGGTTGGGCTGAGGTACCCATTCTCCAGCTGCTGCAGGTGTTAGCTGCTAACAATTCACAGCTCACCCTTCTCCTGTGATTTCACTTTGGCCTGAGTGATAGCTCCCTCAGGCATGGCTCTCAGAGGGGAACTTCCTGACAAAGGCCTACGTAAGCTGGCCCTCTTGCTTCAGAGTGACTCTGTGGTACCATTCATACATCAGAGCTCCCCAGGGTATTAGGACAAGGCCAGGCTTCAGTTGAAGCCCTATCTTGGCCGAGCTTCCCTGTCTTATTCAGCTCAGCTCACTCCCTTAAGATCTCTCTTGAAAACACTCCCTCAATAAGTGCCTGTGCAAGAGTCCTCCTCTCAAGCTCAGCTTCTAGGAAACCAAACCTAAAACATAAGAAATGGAAAATGTAGAAGATAGAGATGGAAGATGGGTGGCCAGGAGACATAGATATGAGTTCCAGAAAGAAAGAAAGTAAAAACTAGGAGAAATGATGTTTAAAGAAACAAAAGGAATTTTCCTGACTTGAAGAATCTCTTGAATTCTCAGATTCAAAGGATTAACCAAATAAAAGGAATATCCAAAAGTCCACCACCATCATCAAAGAGTATCTGGAGGTTCCAATCACTACAATGAAGTCGGAAAAAGCAGCAACAACAATTAGAAAAACAAGAAATAAAATCACCATAGTTTGCAGATGATTTGACTACAAACCTAGAAAACCTGAGGAACTCGAGTGGGAACTGTTGTAACTAACAAGAATTCCAAAACATGGTCAGAGACAGGCTACGTAGTCAGCAACAAGGAAAATCAATAACGTTCCTTTATACTAGCAATAACTACTTAGAAAATACAGGGGAGGAAAAATATTATTCACAGTAGCAACAAAAATTATAAAGTTGCTAGAAATAAAATCAACAGGAAGTGAACGAAGTCCATTTTTAAAAAAAATTTATAAAGCTTTACCAAAGGACACAAAACAGGACCTCTGGTAGCAAATAAGGTACCCAAATGAGAAGAGTATAAGGATGTCGATTCTTTCCATGTGGAGAGAAAAATACACTGCAATACAAATTTGAGCACCAATCTTGGGTTGGAGGGGCAGTTTTGTACTGTGTACAGTCTTAAGAAATTAAAAATGAAGTTCATCTGGAAAAATAAATTCATGAGACTGGCCAAGAAAAAAATAGATTATCTCCTACAAGTTATTCTCTTATGAAAGCTCTGCACAAGCAAAGATATATTTTCTACACAAAGGAATTAAATTTTTAAACGTGTTGAATTATAGAACCAAATTCTAGCTTATTAGAGTTGTCTGAATTGCTTATGGGTAGGGTAACTAGGTAATTTTCCATCTAAATTAAGGAGACTGAAAGAAGGAACTATTAATAATTGTGGTGGGATAACAGGTGTTAACAGGCCTGACTTAGTTAAACCAAGACCCACAGTTATATTATTAATGGACCATATCTTATTAGAAAACAGCTTAGTATTAAGAATCTTAAATGAGGAGTTAGGAGGCTAGTTATCTCATTAATAACTCAAAGTATGCCCTTAAAATAAAAAACCAGCTAAATTTCTTTAAACTCATTCCAGCCACTTCAAAGGATCAAATATCACTACACTGTAAGTATAAAGTATTAAAAAATTATTTATGTAATTTACCAGTTCACTACTCCTATGGGATAACATACTCAGAGACAGAAATTTGCGCTCCTGTTCCTCTTCCCAAATTATTAAGTTAATAATGCACAATAGCATGTTTTATTTAAATACTTGTATGATACCTGAGTATACAAGTTATTCCAACAACAACTGTGTTTGGTCAATGTGGGGGCACTCTTTATAAGGTTCTCTTAATATGTATACATTTGTGCCCAAATTGCACTTGAATTAAAAGTAACTGGAATAAGTCACCTTAGCTCACCTAATGCAGATAGGAGCTCTGAAGCCCTCAAATTAATGACTTAGCAGCACTAACATGGCAAGTTTGACTGAGCACTTTAAAACTCTTTTCAAGGTGTTCACTGTGTTACTTCATTGATATCCAAGTCCAGAACGCACGAAATGTTTCTGTAATTAAAACAGGGAGTCACGACGGAAGAAATTTAAAGTGCAATCTCGCCACAGAGCTTGAGCATTTCCTTCATAATCTCAATGACTATCATTCCTATATTTTTTAAACACTGATATTTTTAACCTCTGATACTGGCTAACATCAGGGCTGATATGAGAAAAAAATTTGGATCACATGACAAGAATCTGATAATTAAAATATGAAGAAAAAAACAGATACCACTTTGTCAGTATAAATTTCAATTATATATTGAATTCTGAGAGAATGTTCCAGTTACTACAATTTTCTATTCCACTGACGGTTTCTATTGAAACATTAATAGAGCATATAATTACATATTCCTGACGATTTTAGTGGATCAAATATAACAAAAACTTTTAACATTCTTTACATTTATCACCATCCTGAACAATAATCTTTGCATAATAATATAGGTGTAGAAACTTACCAATTCAGTTTAAGTGTGCACTGAGCCCAGAATGTATCCAGTAATAGCTATATTAGTTTCCTATTGCTGCTCTAGCAAATTACCACAAACTCAGTGGCTTAAAACAACACAAATTTATCATCTTACAGTTCTGCAGGTCCGAAGTCCAAAATCAGTCTAACATCAAGGTGTCAACACGAGCATTCCTTCTAGAAGCTCTAAAGGGAGAATCTTTTTCCTTGACTTTTCCAGCTTGTAGAGGCTGCCCACATTCTTTAGTTCATGGCCCCACATCACTCCAACCTTTGCTTCCATCATCACGTCTTCTCTTACTTTAAATCTCCTGTTTCCTCTCTTACAAAGACCTTTGTGACTAAATTGCAATCACCTGGATAATCCAGGATAATCCACTCATCTCAAGATACTTAACTAACATCTGTTAAGTCTCCTTTACCGTATAAAGTAACATAGTTACAGATTCTGCAGATTAGCATGTAGACATGTTTGGGGGCCATTATTCACCCTACGATGATGCCATTTGAAAATACAGCTGATATTTTAGCTTCTATCTCTTTACATTTCCTATTTTCTTCTAAAGTGGAAAATGGCCAAAATGAGGGATGAGGGAAGTAAGGGTGGATGAAACTCAACTCATTGTTCTGCTTAAATGAGTTCCAAGATATGCCTCTTACCTCTGGCAAAGAGAAAGCTACAGGGGCCGGCCTGATGGCACAGTGGTTAAGTTCGCATGTTCTGCTTCAGCGGCCTGGGGTTTGCCAGTTTGGATCCCCGGTGCAGACCTACGCACCGCTCGTCAAGCCAGGCTGTGGCAGGCGTCCACATATGGGGTGGAGGAAGATGGGCAGGAATCTTAGCTCAGGGCCAGTCTTTCTCAGAAAAAAGAGGAAGATTGGCAGCGAATGTTAGCTCAGGGCAAACCTTGCTCAAAAAGCCCCAAATAAACAAAAAATAACAGCAACAACAACAACAAGCTACATATATCACGAAATACAATTGCAAAAACAACACAGGTAAGACATGAGCCTTCTCCAGATTCAAGTCTTCTAAGATTAAATGTTTCAGTTGATAAATGCTCAGAGGCTTGACTGTCCTACATAAAACTAGAATAACCTAGGGTATTTATCTGCTGTCTTTCCTAGGACATAACATCTATAAAGGAAAAAAATGATCACAAGTATTGGCAATAAAATAACACCAAAAACTGCAAAAAATGTTCTGAGAAATGTAAAGTACTTCTCATGGGTTACCTCCAAATATCTTGGTATGGTTTAAAGTCATTACCCCTATACTGTGATAGACCCAGAGAATATAAACTGTTCTTTCAATGTTGTTCAGATATTGAATGGTTGAGCTAGAAACATATGCAAGTCTCTAGAATCTTGTCTGTATGCCCGTTGAGTGAGAGGAGGGGAATGACAGAGGGAGGATGAGGGAGGGGCGAGGGGAGTTTGAGGAGTGGGAAAACGGGGAAGCAATTGGCCAGCTATGCTGCTTCTGAAGTTCCAAGATAATAAACCAGACAGATTGGATAGCGCCTAGCCAAGCAAATCTCTAGTTGCTGAGTGAGGGAACAAAATAATCCCAATGGTAAAACTAAGAAAATACCCGCTGAAGTCCTGCAAGTATTATTTATTCCTCTTACAGCAGCATTTGATGATGAAAGTACATATGCATGAATAAACCATTCTTAAGAACTGGAAGGAAAAACAACACACATTTCACCCAAATCTAACAGAAAAAATGCAGGTCTTTCAGTGCTTAGGGAACACATTTCTCCTAAATATATGTCAACTGCTAGGCTTTTGTGGTCTTTTGCACCAAGGTTGTCTTTTCTAAAGAACACCATCAGTGGGAACCCAAGAAGTCCTAAAACAATCTTTAATCCTTGGAGATTAATGTCATATTAATAAAAGCTCAGAGAATACAAGTTATTTGGCCCATTCATTCAATTCTCCTATTAATTTGTATCCAATAAATCTAGATACTCCCAATTTCCCTACTTGCTCTCATTTTCCAGTCTATGCCTTTGCCCACCCTATTTCTAGTACTTGTAATTCCTTTCTCCATCATTTCCTTTTCCCATCCTAATCTTGAGATTGCCTGGTTGTTAAGACCTGGCTCAAAAATTGCCTTCAGCTTTATGTTTTTTTAGATCAGAATAGAACAGTGGTTAACAGGTAGATTCTGAAATCAGACTGAATTTGACAGCTAGATCAACTACTTTCTGGTTTTGGGCAAATTAACCTTTTTCTACTGCTGTTTCCTCCTCTGTCAAGTGGAGGTTGAAGGTTTAACCCACTACAGGCTGCAGTGAGGTTTAAATAAACTAGTATAGGTAAAGCACTAGAACACTGACTGATTGATGCATAGTCAGCTCTCAATGAGGGTCAGCTTTCATGTTCCCAAAGTGAAACTAATCACTTCCTCTTCTGACTCCAATTGCACTTTTTGTTCTTTACAAATCTTCCCACGTTGAACTAGTTATTAATGTATACATTTTATCTGCATGCCCAGTTGTGTCTTCTCTGAGGATAGGATAAAAGTCTTCCTTATTTTTCGTCCTCTACAGCCCTTGCATATTATAACAATGGGAAAGCTAGCATTTATTGACCACACAGTACGTGCCAAAAATTATGTGAGATTTTTACATGCATCACCTCATTTAATCTTCGTAATAACCCTATGTGGCAAGTAATATCAGTCATCCTCACTTTACAGATGAAGAAACAGATTTAGAGAGATAAACTTGCTTAACGTTACATGGTTAATAGGAGGTTTTGATTCTAAATCCCAAACTTTTAACTACTATGTTATATAATCTGCTAGTTGTTATACCGCAAATGTGTAGAATGACACGTTGAATGACCATAATCTTAACCATAAAGATTTTTACAGTCTCTGCTGTGTGGTGGGCACATTATAAATAACCACTACCTGTCTTGGAGAGTCATGTTTGACAATTTTTACTGTGAAGAATGAAGGAAACAATAAAGTCTCGAGAATTGTGTAAATGAGTCGTAGGGGGAACTGAAGTACATTTAATCCGTACGGCTGCTATAGAGAGCCTTGCTACTCAGAGTACTCCCTGGCCTGGCAGCACCGGCATGACCTGGAGGCCTGCTAGAAATGCAGAGTAATCTTGGGCCCCACTCCAGATGCATTGAATCACGATCTATGTTTTAGCAAGATCTCCAGTGTAAGAATCATTTTTATAGAGGTCGTGAACCAGCAATTCTCCACTTAAGCATAGAGTAAATAAAAATTGTTGGGACTTAGGGAGATTTTTCTTTCTAAAAGTGAAGAGACTTTTCTAAAAGTTAAGAGACACGTTAAGAGATATGGGGTAAAATATGATAAAGCCTCAACTTTCTAAAAATTAAGAGACATGTTAAGAGATCATGGAGTAAAATATAGAAGGAATGTGTAAGAGTGCCTTTTCAAGAAGTTATCTTTAAATGATAGATTAGCATTTATCTAAGAAATATCAACTAGGAAAAGGGTCTTAGTTCCTGAGTATACGGAAGACTATAATTAATTCCAGAATATAAACTTCCTGAAAACAGAGTTTTAGGCTCATTTATTGCTGTATTCTCAATGCAAAAAAAGACTGCCTGGTATATAGTAGGGACACAACAGATATATGTTGAATGAAGAAATATGTTCTCAAGATTCTGAGGGCAATTTGAGTATATCCTCCGAAGAGCAGGAGTGGGGATAGAAATAACTTCTAGGGTTCTGCTGGCTCAAACTTTAGAGTTGTGATTTGTCTTAAGTGTCCTAATATGGAAGAGGTTTTCTGCCATTAAGGACACAAGGAGGTGAAGAGAACACAATGTTAATACCTTCATATGTCTTACATAAGGGGTGACTATAAATTATATAAAAGAAAAAAATATCATCTTTTCTTGATGGTCGGGTATCAGTTCCATTTTCTTGTTTTAGAAAACTCTTGGGCATAATAAACTCTGAATTTTGTTCTTTGAACGCTATCCCAAGAGTTTTGCTCACGACAAGATGATTAATTCGGCACCTATTTCTGGACACCAGGGAGCACATCTCAGAACAGCCCAATAACAAAGCCAGACCTCTAGCTCAGTTAGTATAAAGAGAACAGCTGTTTTCACTCCAGCATCTACTCATGATGATGAACTCTTACAGTGTGTCATATCCTCTTTCTGAGTTAAGCCTCAAGGCCAGAGATACAATCCTGACAGTATTAGGAAGAAAAACAATAAATACGTGTCCAGATGTCAGATCACAGACAGTCTAATAAGCCCTTAAGTTTATAGTTAAATAAAACAAATGTAGACATGAAAGGCATTGTCTCGTTAATTATGCACTGGATAACTAAGATTTCTTATTATCCTTAATTAATGATAATATTATTCATATACCAATTTCACTCTTAGAATGTTACAAAGGTGTCTGAGGTTTAACTATCTTGCATTCACCATCAATGCTGTGAAGGAAGGAGTTAATCTATTTCAGAGTGTTAGAACAAAAAATGGTTTTTTTCCATTGTAAGTAGAAATTTTGAAATGTTTTTAGCTAAACAAGGAAATAAAAGCAGGACAACTTCTAGTATTGTACCACAAAGCCAGCTATAATAATGACATATTCATTGACAATAGCAAAATATTTTACTTATTTGTTTTTTTAACACAATTTTTTTCTAAGGAAGATAAGATAATTCTAAGATTTCTTGGTTAGTTTTACTGTTATGACAAAAGTGAAATGTATAAGAATAAGAAAAATTATTTTGTAAGGAATTAACGACAGCAAAGCACTTCAACAGGGACATTGTTCTTCACAGACGTTCTTGGCAGTGTCCGGTTGTGCCTGCCTCTGAAGGCCATCTGCTCACCTCTCAGATAACTCTCATGGGCAAACCCGGGGCAGTATTTCCTATGACAAAGAAAACTGAAAATATCCGCAGAGGAATGAAGCAGTATTTCAATCTCCCAAGCAAAGTAATTCCAAAGGGTTGATGGATGAGAGGTCAAAAATGTCAAGTGCTCCAAAAATTAAATAGTTCACTCATAAATCATTCAAGCCAGGCAAGAGCAAAAATAATAGTGCTTGTCCTAACAATCACCAGAAAGAAAGGACACATTCCAGCCACAGTGACAACATTGCTTTCCCCTGTAATCTCTAACTGCAGCATGTTTGGGAGCACAGGTAGGACAAAGAACAGAAATATCCATCTTCATGGGTGGAACCCCATGACATATTTCCAACTAACAATCAAAAAGAGCAGCTCATGCAGACAGCAAACAAAACAAAACCGAAAAACCAGAACTGCACCTTTCAACTGAACGATCCCTGAAATACCTATGAAACTGTGTGAGCACGGAGCATAGCAGTCACCTTTGGCTGAACTAGGCAGGGGAATTGCAAGGGCATGGGGTGGGACAGGCCTGCTTTTCCCCTGATGTACACACCAGGAAAACAAAAGATGTTAAACAGATTCAAAGTAAACAGATGTCAGCTTAATCATACAGATATGAGTCATCATACACTACCAAAAGCTGCTTAGGCTTTTTACTTAAAAGTGCAAAATGTCACATCAATAACCTTTATCTATTCTTTCTTTGAACTTATCTTGATTGAAAAATAACACTGTTACTGGTATATACTTCTAAAATTTTGTGTGTTTCTGTGTATGTTTTTATTTGGTTTGTTTGTTTTCTCCATAAATGAAGGCATACTTTATACATACACAGGTGCTATTCTGAACCTGGTCTCTTTTTGCTGAGAATGTTTTGAGCTATTTCTTTGTTAGCACATAAACATCTGCCTCACTTGTAAGGGACCTGATATTACATTGATTGGATATCTCATCACTTATTCAACTAGTCAGTAACACTAAAGTTGTTTTTGTTCTTTACAACTGAAAATAACGTAGGGACCTTCTTTCTATGGCTGTATCTGCACATGTGTATGAATATATCTATAAGATAAATTTGCAAGTACTGAATTGCTGGTCAAAATCTGTGTTCCTAATTTTGATAGACATCATCAAATTGTCCTTTAAGGACATCAATTTCTCCTTTGAAAAGAGTTTAATCCACCACCAAAACTGTATGAGGATGTCTGTTTACACGCATCCTCATCCCCACTGTATTTGGTCTTTGGTGAATCTGATAGGTGAAATAGCATTTCATTTTTTGTTTTAACTTTTATTTTCAAAATTATAAATAACATTAACATCTATTCATATTTTTAAGTGCCATTTGAATTTCTTTAAATGTGAATTCGGATCGTTTATCTTTCATAGATTTGTCAAAGCCCATTACATTCTATATTTCTTCAAATCTAAGACACCATTAATCGTAAGAAGAAGGAGAAAATATCCCTGCCCGGTAAGAAACAGTGCTTTCTTATCACCTATAGTTTTCATTTTGAACATATTAAAATCATCCCTTTACACTTCAGTAGACAGATATTTTTGCCATGTTTCACTCTTGCACGTATATAGACAGGAAATAAAGCAAAACAAATTTCTCTAATTCAGTGTCTGACTCTTCAGAGTCCCTTTGCAACACTGAGTCCTCCACGCCCGTGGTTTTCCCCGCTAACCTTCTTCCACGCCATCAAGAGCGCTGGTATTGAAGCATTTCTTTAAAAACATTCCTCAAAGAAGTAAAAGCCACCAGGTCTGGGCTGTTAAACTGACATTGCAATTAAGCAGAGCTAGCCTGCTCTCGACTCCAGCCGCAGGAGTGCTGCTCGTCGAGTCTGATACCCCACCTCCGCTGCCCTCTCACAGCCGGCTCTTTCCTGCAGGGACGCCATTTCAGGAAGCTTTCCCCACGCCCGCGTGCTGGAGATGTTGAAATGTGGGGAAGATGTGAATTACAATGAACAAAATCCTTAACAAAGAAACCATCCTTTGCGTTAGGGGTTGTAAATCTCTTTCTCAGCGTGTTACTTTTATTTTAGCTACTATTTTTAGCATTGAGAATATTTACATTTTCATGTGGTCAAATGTATCCTTTTTATTTTTCTTTATGGAGTATGAATTTTGTGTCTGGAGCTTCCCCACATCAATATGATAGAAAAAATGGGTCGTATTTTCCAAGGAACAGTTTTGTTTTGGTTTTTAACTTTTAAATTTGTGATGCAACAGGAGAGAGAGTGTGGATGTTGTGTGTTCAGTAGAATGTCTGAGGTAAAATTCCAGCTCTCTTTTGTCCCACATAACTACCTAGATTTCCCAGCATCATCATCATATACTAACTTTCCACGTCAGTGTTGGTTTATTTTCTAGTTTAAGTTCTTCTTTTTATATGCTGATCTATCTATATTCTCATAAAATGCAACAAAATTGTCTTATATAGTGAAATTTTATGAAATATTATAAATCTTGCAAGGCTAGTGGGTTTTCAATACTCTTTTTGTTTTTGGCATTTTATTTGAGTGCTTATTTCTCTTGAATTTTCTAATCAGTTTAAGTTACAAAAAATCATTTTCCTCTTTTTATTGTCGCAATATTGAACTTACATAATTTAGAGAGTTGCAATCTCTAGAAGACCAATTTACTGTGTAAGAACAATGAACTCATTATATTTATTCAACTCTCGTTCTGTTTTAAAGTTTTCAATTACATAAGTCCTGTTAATTTATATTGTTAAATTTCTCTCTCAGTATTTTACTGTTTTGTTACTGTAGTGAATAGGGGGTTTTACCTAACATGATTTCTGACTAGTTACAATTAATGTATAAGAGGTTGTTGATCTTGTAACCAGGCTGATTACTCCAAATTCTTCTTAGTAATTAATATTTTTTGAGTTTATTATTTTAAGTTTGCCAAGGATACAATCGCATTTTCTATAAAAACGGTATTTTTTAAATTTTTCAGTTGCTAAAACTCTTTGTAAAATTTGTTGAACATTATGTCTTCTTTTTTTTCAGTTCTAATTTTAATGCATTGTATTCAGAGAATGAGATACTTTTCATTTCATGAAATAAAATTGATTGAAGTTTATTCTACAGCACAATATGTGGTCAGTTTAGTAAATATTCTAAGGCACAATAAATGAGATGTTTTCTGTGTTTTCAGGGTATAAAATTACATACAAAACATGGCACTTCCCACTATGGAATAATTCCATGGCTTACTCATGCTTCCAGATTTTTATATTTCAAGTAAAGTTCTCTTGACTATGTTCTTCAAGTTAAAGACACTTCAGAATATATATAATCCTAAGCATGTTTCTTCGTTTGCCCAGAATTTCACTGCTTGGCTACGACTGCTTCTAATTACTAGATTGGGCTTTGGCTGTGTGCTAGTGTCATTGAAGATAAGAGTTTTGTTTTTTTTTAATTTGTGTCATTTTAATTGGTTTCTGAAATGGAGTAAACTAAAAACACCTTAACTTTGCCATCTTGAACTAGAAGTAGTGTATTTTATGTTTACTAAAATAATTTATAAGATTGATTTTTCTCCTGATAGAGTTTGAGTTTTTGAAACATTCAGCGGGGAGAAAAAAAACTTTATCAATTTTTTTACCTTTCTCTACCGGAAAATACTTGGGAGGCTTTTAAATGTCTCAGTTTTCGTCTCTTGTTCGTAAGCTCAAAACTTCCTGTCATTATGCCAGACTGAACGGAACCCTTTACAAAGACACATGGAGATCATAGATAATGCATCACCAAAAACGAAATATAATGCCACACCAAGCTTGAAATCAAGAAAATATCTAAGTGCCGGAAATAAAGAAGAAATTGAAAGTCAAAGGTAATTGGAGCTAACATAGAATTGCTCATTGGAACATCGGGCATACCGCCTGTGAGCTCACAGGAAATTGGGCCTCATGCCAGTGCAGGAAGGGTGGTTGGAATTAATCCACCTTCGTAAAAGTGAATATGAGCAAGTCTTACCTTATCTGTTTATCTGTCGTACAGGGACTAAAATCTCAGCCAAAAAGCCTCGAAGTTTTGCAGAAAATATGACAGGAGCTTACGTGAGACTTCTGTTGTCCCAGAGTTGACAACTTGGGTCCACAGATGAAAACACAAGCGCTAAGCCTCCCTTATTCTAAAAAGAACCATCAATGTCTGGGGCTTCCTAAAAGTTTCCAGAACTGGCCCTGCTGTAATTAACTACCACCCCAAACCAAATATAAGTAAAACACAAAGCAGAGCAAATCTTGGAGGTTGGGTTGAAGTCATTGGCTTTATGTGGGAGTGGAATATGCCCAGGGAAAGGTACTATTTCCTTCCCCATTGAGAGAATGTGAGTTTACCAATATCTTCATTTTTCATAGTGAAGAGTAAATAGATGTGGATAAGTCAAGTGGATAAAACAAAAAATAAAGCAAGGAAGGTATCAAAGACTAATCGGTTATTTTAAAACGACATCGAAGTAAACATGAGGAAGCTCCCATTAAGCAAGAACAGAAAAATTTGAGTGTCTAATGAAAAATGAATACTATTGAATGCGTCCTGAATATGTTAAAAACCCTTAGTTCATGATGATAATCCCCCAAAACTAAATGCTAATTCAACATCATTGGAAAGAATGAAATGAACTTAATAAATATGGAAGGAATAATAAAATTAGAAGGTCTCCATTTTATAATCATTAAAACCTAATTTAGCTAACGGTCATCCTTGATGAAACAGGAAAGAGACTGATGGAAAATTTACAACAGAGAGTTCAAGCTGTCACTTGATTAACTGGAGCATCACTAAATGTGGGACAATTCAATGTGCAACTAATCAATGGCAGGGGAAAATGAGAGGAAGTAGAGAGGTGGACTATTCTAGAACAAAAGATGCTTAAGAAAAATAGTCAAATGTAATGTGTGGAGTTTGTTTAGGTCTTAATTCGAATAAGCCAGCTGGAAAACAAAATTGAGAATACTGCGGAAATTTAACTAAGGTTTGAGTATTAGACTATATGAAAGTGTTAAGGGAATATTTTTAGGTGTAATAAAATTCTGGTTATGTAGGAAAATATACATATCTGTTAGAGAGGTATACATAAATACATAAGCAAAAAATGATGTGATAGCTGGGATTAGCTTTAAATGACTTCAGTAAAGAGTAAAGAGCAAAAGCGGAATAAACAAAAGTGGCAAAAAATGGATGGCTGTCAAATCTGGGTGATAGGTATATGGGGGTTCATTATACTATGATTTCCACTTTTGTGTATGTTTTATTTTCTCGTCAAAACTTTAAACTTTAAATAATATATGCTGCTTACTAACTACTTTAATAAAACTGTATGACACTAGTTTAGAATCTTGCTTCATAACCAAAAGTAACTGTATTTACTTGTATACATTCCTAAAATGGCAAGCAGATTTCCTAACAAGACAAAAATCAGCCTCTAGGCTTAACCCTACAAAACTCTAACATGAATAGCAAAATCAAAATAAGCCTGGTGGCACAGTGATTAAGTTCACGCACCCCGCTTTGGTGGCCCAGGGTTTGCAGGTTCAGATCCAGGGCACGGACCTATGCACCACCCATTAAGGCATGCTATGTTGGCATCCCAAGTAAAATAGAGGAAGATGGGCACCAGTTTTAGCTCACGGCCAATCTTCCTCACAAGAAAAGCAAAACCAAAAACTAACTAAAAAACTATCATTGTAAAATTTAAGAACTAGGATGAATTCCACTTCTGACAATTTAATGGACTAGTTGTCTGAATCAACACTTCCATCAAAAACAGTAAATATTCCTTGGCATAATAAAGAAAGTATCTTTTTTGATGCATCAAGGAGTTAGCATGAAGGTAAGAAATTCTCAGATCTGAAAAAGAAACAAAAAGGAAAGAAAGCAGGACTCTAGAGAACTGCTGACTGCAGTCACCCTGAGGGTAGTTGCCTTTGAAACAGAGTGTAATAGCATGTTCTTCCCCAACAAATGTAAGTACCAAAGACTATAGCAGCCTATAGGAGTTATCTGGAAATCCTATTACTGCCTCGGGAATTGCAAAGAAAATTGATTCTTTAAACCTAGGTACAAAGTTGAAAAGGGGAAATATCACTGTTAACAATTTGTAACCAAAATCTGTTTTAAAGTCCAAACTGAAATGATTCTCATTGTGAGGAAACTCAGGCAAGAATTTGATTCAGAATGATTGTGAGCCATTAATGTCCTGGGCACTGGGAAGAGCAAATAAAAATTCTCTCTGGAGAAGACCCTTCCTTTCAAGTTCACAAAGATTGTTCAAAAATAAAATTCTGAGGAAAATAAGCATCATAACAAAAATAAGTAAACACTCAATAGCTCTGTAAAAAGGTACAGCAATCAACAGAACCAGACTAGCCATGGCCCAAATATTCCAAGTGGAAAGTAACTATTATCAATATATTAAAGTTTCCAAAGGAAAAGATGGACAACATATAAGAACAGGTGGGGAATTTTAGAGAAATAGAAAATGACAAAAAAGAGTCGGATAGAAATTGTCATGCTGGAGGAAATCCTGTTTCTTCCCTTCTTGTGTTCTTCTGGCTGGACTATAATAAAATTGATAGGAGACTAGATTAAAGCAGAAAAACCCAGTTTAATATGTATGTATTGGAGACCATAAAGAAATGATGCTCAGAGAATGAACAAAGTAGGTAGTATATGCATCTTTTACATAAAGAAGGGAGGAATTCCTGAAAAATCGACAGGACAAAGAAACTTAGATTTGAAGTACCTAATTAGTGAGGAATTTAAGGAGAGTTTAGGCTTGAGGTGGTAAATTAGCGAGGTTTGTTTATGCAGGCTTGTGGGCCCTGAATTCCCCACCTCTGACGATAAGGATGCAGGGAGAGTACCTTTCACTTGGGAGGTTTATTTCGTGCTTTAGGAGGGAGAAGACATAGGATGGTCAGAATGCCCGTGGTGCCTTTTAAGCAACTTTAATTCAAAATAATCAATATGCTATTGTGAGATATTTTGGAGTGGTCTGCCCTGAGACCCAACAATCTAAAACACATGATAACAAAGATAAAGAATGACTTCACCAGGCCATCAGTAGATTGGACACACTGGAGGAAAAATGAGTGCACTTGATAAATCAATACAAATTCCCAAACTGAAACATTAAGAGAAAAATGAGTAGGAGGCAAATACAGAACCAGAGCATCTAAGAATTGTGGGAAAGTATCAAATGGTCTAACATACACATAGTTGGAGACCCGGAACAGAAGAAACATTTGAAAAGGTTGAGAATTTTATCTTAAAAAGCCATCAAACATAGATCCATAAAGCTCAGAGCATAAAATATTTTAAAAAATCATATTTAATCTGGTAAAATTCAGACATAAAAAGAAAATCTTGCAGTTAAAGGAAAAAGAAAAAGTACTTACAGTGGAACAAAGATAAGAATTATAGCTGACCTCTCATCAGAAGCAAGGCAGACTGAAAAAACTTAGCAATCTACACATCATGAAAATATCTGTTCAGAAACTGAAGGAGAAATAGACTTTTCAGGAAAAAAGAGAATCCATTACCAGTAGAAATGCACCATATGGAAATTTTTTAAAGTTCCAAAAAAATGAACATGATTCCAGACAGAAATTTGATTTCTGGAAATTGTTAAAATGAATATTAAATATTTTTCCTCTTATGTTTAATTGCTCTAAAAGTTAATTGATAATATAAAGCAAAAATAGTAGCAATATACTGTGGTTTGATACATATGGGAGAGTAATATGCAGTATGAAGATAACACAAAAGATGGGAGGGAGGAATTTGAAATATATTGTTGCAAAGTTCTTACACTACATGGGAAACATAGTAATTATACTTGAAGGTAGGCTGGTTATTTAAAGATGCATATGGTAAACCCTAGGGAACCCACTTTAAAAGAAATGAGAAGAGGTATAAATAATAAGCCAATAGTGTAGGTAAAGTGGAAGCAAAAAAAGTTCAATTAATAAAATGCAAGTAGAGAAAAAGAAGAATAATGAAACAAGTATAAGTTATTTAGCAAGATCGTAGCTTTTAACTAGGTAAATAATTACATTAAATGTAAATGGTCCAGATACATCAGTTAGAGGACAGGTTGTCAGATGGGATTTTAAAATAACTCAAATATATGTATACTTTCCATAAGAAACACCCATCAAGTATACAGAAATATTGTAAAAGACAATGGAAAATATATTGTGCAAACACTAATCAAAAGAAAACTGAACTGACAATATTTGTATCAAAGAATGTAGGTTTCAGAACAAGGAATATTTCCAAGGATAAAGAGGTACATTACATAGTGATAAAAGGATTCATTCACCAAAAAGTCATAGCAATCCTAAAAATGTATATATCTAACAATAGAGTTTCAAAATACATGAAACAAAAACTTATGGAATTGAAAATATAGATAGACAAATCCACAACTATAGTTGGAGATTTCAATACTCCTCTCCCAATAATTGACAAAACAGGAGCAAGTCACTAAAGATATATAAGGCTTGAAAAATACTACCAGCCAATTTTACCTAAGTAAGATTTATAAAACAATCCACCAAACAACAGATTACACAATTATTTTCAAGTACACATATCTCTAAGGAGGGTAAGGTGAAAGCTATTTTAATCCTGGGACATTTTCAGGGTTCTCTATCTTTAGGGAGACACTATCTCTAGTTTCCAAGGCATGTTTGTTATTGAAAAATGCTCTTCATTCGGAGGCTTGAACTGTGCAGGGATGCAGGAAATACAGGGATAATGGTTTCCATAACAAGAGGCTATAAGATATTTCAAAGAATTGAAATAAAAAAATTTGTATTCTATGATCATAATACAATTAAATTAGAGACCATTAACAAGCTATTAATTAAGTCAAAGGTCAGAGAGGAAGTCACAAGTGAAATTAGAAAACATCAACTAAAAGAAAATGAAAAACCAAAGTATCAAATTTATGAGATGCTACTAAAACTGTGTTTAAAACTTGTAGCATTGGAAGCTTATATTTGAAAAAGAAAATGTGTGTCAGATAAATTTTTTTGACGACAAGACCCTTAAAATAGAGCAAATTAAACTGTAAGCAAGCAGAAAATAAAATAAAGAACAAAACTCAATGAGAGTGTAATAAAATAAATAAAGAAAAATCAATGAAGCCAGAAGCTGAATCTTTGTAGAGATTATTAAAATTGATAAACTTCTTGACTGACTGATCAAAAAAAAAAGAACCACATGAAAGAGAGAAAATACAAAATACCAATATCAGTAATAAAAGGAGGAAAATTTTTGCATCTCCTAAAGACATTAAAAGGATAAGACAGTATTGTTACCATTTTTTGCCCGTAAATGCAACAACTTAATGACATATATAAATCCCTCAATAGACATCACTTACCAAAGCTCATTCAAGAATAAATAGATTGTTTGCATAGCCTTTTATCAACCAAAGGAATTAAATTTATAGTTAAAACAATTCCAGAAAAGAAATCTGAAGGCCCAGATCATTTCACTGATGAATTCTATCCAACCATTAAAGAATAATACCAATTTTATACAAGTTCTTCAAGAAATTAGAAACACTGTAAAAATCATTTTATGAAAACAAAACCAGTAAAAGATATAAGAATACAATTCAACATCCTTCATGAACATAAATGCAAAAAATCCTTGACACAATATTAGCAAATTTAATCTAGCAAAATATAAAAAAGATAATGCCTCCTGATCAAGTGGGATTTATCTTGGGACTATAAGTCTACTTTAACATTCAAAATTCAGCCAATGGAATTCATTACATCAGCAGACTAAAGAAAAGCCGCATGTTCATCTCAATAGATACAGAAAAAGCATTGCTAAAATTCAACATCCATTCATTATAAAAACTCGGCAAATTAAGAGCAGACGGAAACTTGCTTAACCTGATAACAAACATCTGCAAAACCCCTACAGTTAGTATGAAATTTAATGGTGAAAGATTGAATGCTTTCTCCCTTATATCAAAAATAAGGTAAGGATATCCTCTTTCCTTACTTCTGTTCAATGTCCTAGCCAGTGCAATGAAACAAGAAAAAGAAATAGCAAGAAAAAGAAAGAAGCAGCACACAGTTTGTGAAAAAAAGAGACAAAATCATTTCTATTCAGTGATTATGATTGTCTACATAGAGAACCTCAAGGGATATACAGAAATGCTATTAGAATTGAGTTTAGCAAGGTTTCAAAGTACAAGACCAATATATCTAAATAAATGAATAAATAAATGTATTAGTACAAACTATATACTATATAGTCATGAAATATTTAAAACTGAAATTTATAAAAAGGAAATAGTGCCATTTCCAACTATACAAAAACACATGAAATACTCAGGTACTAATTAAAAACACACATAAGATGAAAGAAATTAAAGGAGACCTAAATTAATGGAGAGCTACCATGTTTATGAAATAGAAAATTCACTATTTTTAAGATGTCAGTTCTCTCTAAATTAATCTGTAAATTCAACACATTTCCATCTAAACACCGGAAAGAATTTTCTTTTCAACATTGACCTGCTTATTCTAAAATCTATGTCAAAAGTCAAAAGAAACTAGAATATCCAAAACATGTTGAATAAAACAATGGAAGATTCACATTACTTCATTTTAAGACTTAATATCAAGGTATAGTAATCATGGCAGTGTAGTGTTGGTGAAAGATAAACACATAGATCAAAAGAACAGAATGGAGAGCCATAAGGGAAAACTGACCCATGGGGGAAAAAAGGACCTTAATCATACCTCACACCATATACAAAATGGACCTAAATATAAAGCCTAAGTTGAATTAATTGAAATTTTAAAATGCCATTTATCATAACATCAAAACATATGACATGGGGTAGACAACAAAATAATATGCAAGAATTGTACCATTTAAACTACAAACATTGTAGCGATATTAAAAGTGATCTAAGTAATTAGAGAGGTATATCGAACAGTTAGGCAATTTTCTATCACTAAGATGTCATTTCTCTTCAATTTGATCCGTAAACTTAGCAAAATCCACAAATTCCAACATACTTATTTATATAAAAAGATGAATCTTAAATTTATATGAAAATGCAAAGGATCTAAAACAGCCCACACAAATGTTTTAAGGAAAAATAAGGTTGTAGGAATTACATTACCTAATTCCAAAACTCACAATAATGCTAAAGTAATCAAGGCTGGTTAAGGATAGTTGTACAGATCAACTGAACAAAATAGCAAGTTCAGAAATTCATTCACATTTATATGTGCAATTGATTTTCCATTATGTTTTCAAGATAATTCAAGGTATTAAGGAAAATATTCCCAGCAAATAGTACTTGAACAACCAGACATTTGTATGTAGAAAAATAGAAAAATTTGACACCTCACGCCAGACATAAAAATTAACTTTAAATGTATCATAGGTTTAAGAGGCAAGCTTAAACTATAAAATTCCTTAAGGAAAACGTAGGAGAAAGTCTTCACAAACTTGAGGTAGGCCAAGTTTTTTTAAATGGGAAATAAGAAGGATAGGCTGGAAAAGACAAAATAATTTCGCCTTCAAAAGTCACTATAGAAAATGAAATTAGGTGACACAGACTAGGAAAAAATGTTGCAAAGCAAATATCTGTATACAAATTATACCTCAAAAAAAATTTATAAAAATCTAAATAAATCTTGACAATATAAAATAATAATAATAATAATAATGTCTCACCGAGTTATTAAAACAAGGCAAAAAATCACATCAACCATGAGTTCTTAAATAGGTAAGGAAAAGAAAGAGATAAACATTTTCTAAAACTCTTGTATTGCCTGCAAGGGAACTTCAAAAGTTGACTTTAGATTTTAATATAGTTTAAGATAGAAGAGTAACCTCTTATATTAGAGAAGCAGAGTTTATAACTTCAAATTAGCAGTATTAAAAAAAAAATTGAGAAAAAACATTTAATCTTCCCAAAGTCAAGAAAGTAAAGAAAGAGAAGCTTACAATATGCAGTACGAAGAGTACAAAGTAAGTCTGATTGTCAGAATCAAGTTTTCAAAAATCCAACTTAATATACTTATAATAAAACACATCAAAACATAAGATGAGGGGCTGGCCCCGTGGCCGAGTGGTTAAGTTCTCGCGCTCCGCTGCAGGCAGCCCAGTGTTTTGTTGGTTTGAATCCTGGGCACAGACATGGCACTGCTCATCAAACCACACTGAGGCAGTGTCCCACATGCAACAGCTAGAAGGACCCACGATGAAGAATATACAACTATGTACCGGGGGGCTTTGGGGAGAAAAAGGAAAAAGAAAATAAGTATGAGGGGCCAGCCCTGTGGTGTAGTGGTTAAGTTTGGTGCACTCTGCTTTGGCCTATATTTGCAGGTTCAGATCCTGGTCACAGACCTGCACCACTCATCAGCCATGCTGTGGTGGTGACCCCCATATAAAGTGGAGGAAGATTGGCACACATGTGAGCTCAGAGCTAATCTTCCTCAAGCAAAAAAAGAGGAAGATTAGTAACAGATGTTAGCTCAAGCCTAATCTTCAACAATGACAATAATAAAAACATAAGGGTGAAAGTAAAATGATGAAATGAGTTTTACCCATGCTAATTGTCACCAAACAGTAGTCATAGTATTAACATCAGACAAAATAGACATTGAGGAAAAGGCATTACTTAAGATAAAGATGATTGGGTCATGGTGCAAAAACTCTATTCCTGATCATGGCAGAGTGATCTCCTCCCTTAGACTCTCCCCACTAAGATTCAATGAAAAGGGCATTCACAAACCAACAGAGGACATTCACACAACACAAAAGACTTCTGAGAGACCCATGCAGTCATATATCTGAAGGTGGAGATTAAGGATCCCAAGGAGGAAGTGGAAGGAGGTAAGGGGATCTCCTCTCCCTCCCCCAAAAGCAGTGATCCAGGGTGTGGGATCACACATGAATCTGAGAAAAGATGGGGCATGGGCAGCTGCCTGCGGGAACACCTTTGCTCTCCAAATTCCCTCACAGCCCATGGAAAAGCCCCACACAGAGGTGGACAAGGTATTGCAGGGGTGTCTCCATCAAGGCAGCACACCAAGAGAGAAGATAGCAAGGATAGAGCAAGAACGTTGCAGGATCACACACAAAAGGAACCCCTATCCCCCTGTGTGGCACTCCAGCTCAGCTGGTTGACCAGAGAGCCTCTGCATATGTTAGAATAGCAGCATCTGTGAGTGAACGAGCCAGAAATTTCAGACAGGCACTGTCAGCATAGATACTAAGGACAGGCATAGACACCAGGGATTGTGGTGGGCTCAGAATACACAGCTCCTGACCCACCCCTAGTGGTGACAGGTGGAATCTGTGACCAGATACTATCACTATGCAAAGGCACAAATTGATGCCATCAAACAGTACAAAAAAATGTATTAATACTCCAGACCAGAAAGAAACTGACAAGCACCCAGAAATCAACCTTGAAGGCAAAGAAATTTAAAATCTTAATCACAGGGACTGGCACCATGGCCGAGTGGTTAAGTTTGTGTGTTCTGTTTTGGTGGTCTGGGGTTTCACCAGTTTGGATCCTGGGCATGGACATGGCAGTGCTCATCAGGCCATGCAGAGGTGGCATCCCACATAGCACAGCCAGAAGGACCTACAACTACAATATACAACTATGTACTGGGGGGCTTTGGGGAGAAGAAGGAAAAAAAAACCAAATGACAGAGAATTCAAAAAAGCTTTCATAAAAAACTCAACGAGTTACCAAAAATACAGATAGGTCAAAGAAATCAGGAACAAAATTAACGAGCAGAGGGAATTCTTCACAAAAATGATCGAAAATATAAAGGAAAACCAATGAGAAATATTGGAGATGAAAAACACAACAGAAGAGATAAAGAAAAATCTGGACTCCCTGAATACCAGAGCTGATATCATGGAGGACAGAATTAGCAGTCTGGAGGAGAGAAATATAGAAATGCTTCAGATGGAGGAGGAGAGAAAACTAAAACTAAAAAGAAATGAAGAAATTCTGTGAGAAATATATGACCCAATTAGGAAATGCAACATAAGGATTATAGATATTACAGAGGGAGAAGCGAGGGAGAATGGAGCAGAAAGCTTGTTCAAAGAAATAATAGCTGAGAACTTCCCAAACCTGGGGAAGGGGCTGGAAATACAAGTAAAACCTAATAGATCTCCTAATTATATCAATGTAAAAAGACCTTCTCCAAAGCATATAGTAGTGAAACTGGCAAAAGTCAATGACGAAGCAAAAATGTTAGGGGCAGCAAGGCAGAAGAAAATAACATACAAAGGAACTCCTGTCAGGCTTTCAGTGGATTTCTCAGCAGAAACCTTACAGGCTAGGAGAAAGTGGAATGATATATTGAAAATTCTGAAAGACAAAAACTTTCAGCCAGGAATACTCTATCCAGCAGAAAATATTCTTCAGATATGATGGAGAAATAAAAATTTTCCCAGATAACAAAAGCTGAAGGAGTTCATCGCCATAAGACAGCCCCTACAAGAAATGATCAAGAAGGCCCTCATACCTGGGGGAAAAAAAGAAAGAGTTTACAAAGCCCTAAGAAAGAGATAAATAGACAGACAAAAATCAGAAAATTGCAGCTGTCTGTCAGAAGAGGCTAGCAAACAATTATAACATTAAAGATAAAGGGAAGGAAAACATCAATAATAAATATAGTCTTGTCCTTTTAACCACAAACTCACAACATAAGATGGAATAAGTTGGGACAACAACAACTTAGAAGGAGAAAAGGAAAAAGATGGAATCTGCTTAGACTAAGGCAATACAAGGCTATCAGAAAATGGACTATTTAATCTACGAGATTTTTTTATACAAACTTTATGGTAAGTATTAAACAAATAGAACCGAGACACAAATGATAAATAAAGAAAACTGAGAAAACTATCATAGAGAGATACCAAACTGCATTGGAAGTCCAAAATACATGGAACAAGAAACAAGGGAAATACAGAACAAACAGACAATGAGAGATAAAATGGCAGCATTAAGCCCATATATATCAATAATCACTGTAAATGCAAATGGATTGAATTCTCCAATCAAAAGACACAGAGTGGTGGGATGGATTAAAAAACAGCACCCCACAATATGCTGCCTCCAGGAAACACATCTCAGCTCTAAAGACAAACACAGGCTCAGAATGAAGGGATGGAAGATGATACTCTAAGCTAATGGCAAACAAAAGAAAGCAGCTGTTGCCACACTTAGACAAAGTAGACTTCAAGATAAACAGGCAACGAGAGACAAAGAGGGGCAGTATATAATGATCAAAGAGACACTCCACCAAGACATAACGCTTGTAAATATATATGCAACCAACACAGGAGCACCGAAGTATATAAAGCAACTATTAACAAACCTAAAAGGAGATACTAACAACAACACAATAATAATAGGAGACCTTAACACCCCACTTACATCAATGGATAGATTGTCCAGACAGAAAGTCAACAAGGAAATAGTGGAGCTAAACAAAAAACAAAACCACATGGACTTAATAGATGTATATAGAACACTCCAATGAAAACCAGCAGAACACACATTCTTCTCAAGAGCACGGAACATTCTCAAGGATAGACCATATGTTAGGAAACAAGGCAAGTTTCAATAAATTTAAGAGGATTGAAATCATATCAAGGATCTTTCCTGACCATAATGCTATGAAACTAGAAATCAACTACAAGAAAAAAGCCAGGAAAATGACAGATATGTGGAGACTAAACAACATGCTAGTGAACAACCAATGGATAATTGAAAAAATTAAAGAAGAAATCAAAAAATATCTGGAGACAATGAAAATGAAAATACACTATACCAACTAATATGGGATGCAGCAAAAGTGATCCTAAGAGGGAATTTCATGGCAATATAGGCCCACCTTAACAAACAAGAAAAACTTCAAATAAGCAATCTTAAACAACATCTAAGAGAATTAGAAAAAGAAGAATAAACAAAGCCCAAAGTCAATAGGAGGGAAATAATAAAAATTAAAGTAGAAATAAATGCAATTTAAACAAAAAAGACAGTGGAAAGGATCAATGAAACAAGAAGCTGTTTCTTTGAGAAGATAAACAAAACTGACAAACCCTTAGCCAGACTCACTAAGAAAAAAGGAGAGAAATCTCAAATAAAAAAATTAGAAATGAAAGAGGAGAAATTACCATGGATAGCACAGAGATACCAAGGATTATAAGAGAATACTATGAAAAACTATATGCCAACAGATTGGACAATCTAGAAGAAATGGATAAATACTTACACTCATACAAACTCCCAAAACTGAATCAAGAAGAAATAGAGAATCTGAATAGATCACTCACAAATAAAGAGATTGAAACAGTAATCAAAACTCTCCCCAAAAATGAATGTCCAGGACCAGACGGCTTCTCTGGAGAATTCAACCAAACATTCAAAGAAGATTTATTACTTATCCTTCTCAAAATATTCCAAAAAGTTGAAGAAGACAGAACACTTCCTAATACATTCTATGAGGCCAACATCACTCTGATCCCAAAGCCAGACAAGGGCAACACAAAGAAGGAAAATTACAGGTCAATATTGCTGATGAACATAGATGCAAAAATATTCAACAAAATATTGGAAAACCGAATACTGCAATACACTGAAAAGCTCACACACCATGATCAAGTGAAATTTATACCAGTGAGGCAGAGATGGTTCAACATCTGCAAATCAATCAACATGATGCACCACATTAACAAAATGAGGGATAAAAACCATAAGATGATCTCGATAAATGCAGAGAAAGCATTTGACAAGTTCCAACATCCATTTATGACAAAAAACTCTCAATAAAATGGGTATGGAAGGAAAGTACCTCAACATAATAAAGGCCATATATGACAAACCCACAGCCAACATCATACTCAACAGGGAAAAACTGAAAGCCATTCATCTGAGAACAGGAACAAGACAAGGGTATCCACTCTCACCACTCTCATTTACCTTTTTACTGGAGGTTTTGGCCAGAGCAATTAGACAACAAAAAGAAATAAAAGGATCCAAACAGGCAATGAAGAAGTGAAAATCTTGCTGTTGGCAGACAACATGATTTTATACGTAGAAAACTCTGAAGAATCCATCAGAAAACTATTAGAAATAATCAAGAACTACAGCAAGTTGTCAGGGTAAAAAATCAACATACAAAAATCAGTTGCACTTCCATATTCTAATAATGAACTAGCAGAAAGAAAACTCAGGAATCCAATCCCATTTACAATCGCAACTAAAAGAATATGTCTAGGAATAGATTTAACCAAGGAAGTGAAAGATCTAGACAATGAAAACTATATGACATTTTGAAAGAAAATGGAAAGATATTCCATGCACATGGATTGGAAGAAGAAATATAGTTAAAATGTCTATACTATCTAAAGCAGTCTATAGATTCAATGCAATACCAATCAGAATCCCAATGACATTCTTCACAGAAAATACGAATCCTAAAATTCGTATGGCACAACAAAGGATCTCAAATAGCTAAATCAATCCTGAGAAAAAAGAACAAATCTGGAGGCATCACAATCCCTGGCTTCAAAATATGCTACAAAGCGACAGTAATCAAAACAGCATGATACTGGTATAAAAACAGACACTATTGATCTGTGTGATCAATAGAACAGAATTAAAAGCCCAAAAATAAAACCACACATTTACAGACAGCTAATCTTTGACAAAGGAACTAAGAACATACAACAGGGAAAGGAAAGTATCTTCAATAACTGGTGTTGGGAAAACTGGACAGCAACACGCAAAAGAATGAAAGTAGACCATTATCTTTTCCGTACACAAAAAATAACTCAAAATGGGTCAAAGACTTGAAGGTGAGACCAGAAACCATAAAACTCCTAGAGGAAAATATAGGCAGTACACTCTTTGCCATCAATTTTAGAAGGATCCTTTCAAATATCATGTCTACTCAGAAACAAAAGGAAAAATAAACACGTGGACTTCATCAGACTGAAGAGCTTCTGCAAGGCAAAGGAAACCAGGAATAAACAAAAAGACAACCTACCAATTGGGAGAAAATATTTGCAAATCATATATCTGACAAGGGGTTAATCTCCAAAATATATAAAGAACTCACACAACTCAACAACAAAAAAACAAACAACCCAATCAAAAACTGGGCAGAGGATATGAACAGACATTTTTCCAAAGAAGATAGACAGATGGCCAATAGGCACATGAAAGGTGTTCAACATCACTAATTATCATGGCAATGCAAATCAAAACTACACTAAGACATCACCTTACACCTGTTAGAATGGCTATAGTCACCAAGACAAAAAATAACAAGTGTTGGAGAGGATGTGGAGAAAAGGGAACCCTCATACACTGCTGGTGGGAATGCAAACTGGGAAAGCCTCTATGGAAAACAGTATGGAGATTTCTTAAAAAATTAAAAATAGAAATACCATACTCCCCAGCTATCCCACTACTGGATATTTATCCAAGGAACTTGAAATCAACAATTCAAAGAGACTTATGCACCCTTATGTTCATTGCAGCATTATTCACAATAGCCAAGATGTTGAAGGAACCCAAGTCCCCATCAATTGATGATTAGATAAAGAAGATGTGGTATATGTATATAATGGAATACTACTAAGCCATAAAAAATACAAATCGTCCCATTTGCAGCAACATGGATGGACCTTGAGGGTATTATGTTAAGCAAAATAAGCCAGACAGAGAAAGACAAACACCATATGATTTCACTCATAGGTGGAAGATAAACTAACACACGGACAAAGAGAACAGTTTAGTGGTTACCAGAGGGGAAGGGGGTTGGAGGGTGGGCATAAGGGGTAAAGGAGCACATTTATATGGTGACTAACAAATTAATAATGTACAACTGAAATTTCACAATGTTATATACTATGATGACCGCAATAAATTGTTTTAAAACATTCTATTCCCCAGGAAGATATCAATTCTAAATTTTAAAACTAGATGAACCTAATAACACATCAAAATGTATGAAAACCTAGTGAAAGGAAATAGCATTTATGTTCTTAGCAAGTTGGCTAGGGTTCAATGTTCCAAAAATAGAATATTTTTTCTCCTAAAAAATGCCAATTAAATTCTAGTAGAATCCAATTCTCTGATTTAAGGATTTTCCCTATTCACACAATGACTAAAGCATCTTGTGTCCACTTGGCCCCAATAACCAGTCACCCTCCTTTTCACAAAAACTCCACAGATGGAACGTATACAGTGTGGGTATGTTTCACCCCATTCATTACTCCTGCTAACTGTTAGCACAGCACATTCCCAAACTAAATCCCTCTTTAAATGATGTTGCAGAAAAACGGACATAAAATGATCAATGTTGTCACTAAGGCCTAAAGATGAAAAATGAAAGTTGAAATGTTTATTTTGGATTCAATAGTGAACATATTGAAAAAGACTTAAAATGTTGATAAAAATACTTTTTCTTCTTCTCCCCACTCCCATTTTTGTAACAGGCTGATGCGCCTGTTACACTTGATCCGCCAGAGGCCATACCATGTGTCAATCACAAAACAAAGAAACTCGCTGATGTTTGGGTGGTAGATAATCTTTAAATGACATTTCTGCTAGTGGGGACATAAACCTGGAAATATTTGAAATTTTTGTTTATTTGTTCTAAATTTTCTGTGGTTATAATTTTTAAAAAGAAGTTCTTAAAAATACATTCAACATGATTACAAAAATTCAACTCTGGCAATAGTACTTTATGGAGTTTTATATCCTTTACACAGCAAATGTTGCTAGAAAATTGAAAAATTTTGGCAAACTAAATCTTCTAATGGACCCTTAATGTTAAAATTTTTTTCGGGCATATCTTTTGGTGAACCAAATAATTCTTTTAATGTAAGCAGCCATTCCATAATGTATATAATTTTGATGTTTATGTTTCTACATTATATACATACTAAAGACATATTGTTTGCTGTAAACTATCAAAAGTTTATAGAATTATAAAAACTTCATGTGTTTATCATGACAATATTTTCTTTCAAGTATGTACATGGACCGTATATCATTGAAACCTTCCACATCTTTCCCTGGGAAATATTTAGAAAAATATTGATTAAAGCTAGTTTTTAGCCTCTGGAATACAACTAAATTATCTCCCAATAACTTATACAATTTTGTCCTTAAAGACACTGAGAATGCTGATTTCAGTTTCTTCTAAGATTTAAAATCCTCAGAGTCATGCAATTAATGCCAAGCAAGATTCTTTAAACCAATTGTCTCTTCTTGGATGCTTGTCACTTATTCAGCGAGGAGGAGCTTGCCAGCCATGGCTGGAAACCGAAGAGTCAAGGAAACTTTAATCAAATCATATTATTTCTGGAAAACAAATAGCCCAAGTCAGTGACTACCTCTTCACATTTCAGTAAAACATTGTCTAATATTCAGGACTCAATTTAGAGTTGTGACAAAAGCACACGCGAAACTAGCTCAATCAAAATGTGGAGTCTCAGGGTGGCCATCGGCATAGTGGCTAACTTGCGCATTCTGCTTCAGTGGCCCAGGGTTCACAGGTTTGGATCCTGGGTGTGGACTCACATCCCACTCATCAAGCTGTGCTATGGTGGAATCCCACTTACAAAATAGAGGAAGACTGGCACAGATGTTAGCTCAGGGGCAATCTTCCTCACCAACCACCCCTCCCCAAAAAACCAAAATAACAAAATGTGGAGTCTCCATAAAATTGAAGGAAAAACAGCTCCAGGAAGCAGAGGGATGACTGGAGACTGGGAGGTCCAGGTAGTCAGGATTCTCTGCCCATTTTTAATCTCTGCTGATTTTACACATGGGCTTTATGCTCTCCTACCATAGATTAGCTTCTTCCATACCACCAGAATGTCTGGGTTTGTGCTTGACTTATAGAAGTAATACATGAAGATAGAAAAACCGCAAAACATACAAAATGGAAAGTAAAAGACTTCCTTTCAAGTTATAAGGGAAATATGCAGGCAATTTTATCAGAACTAAAGGACAAGGGTCTCAAAATTGTAAATGATCACTAGGTGCCTAGCATAATGAATGAAAGAAAAAATTACATAGTTTACATGAATGGTAAAGATCGCTAAATCTTCCAGGGGAGGTGGGGAGGAGCGGGACATCTATAAAGGGAAATGGGAGTCAGAAAGGCTTTTGGCTTCCAAAATAAACACTGAGTGCTAGAAGGCAATATACAGTCCAAAGCCTATAATTCTATACGCATCCAAATTATCACTCACGAGGGATGACAGAATGAAAATATTTTTTCAATCTAGCAAGGATTCAATAATATTAACTCCCACGCTCTCTTGCTTAAGTATTTACCAAAAATGTTTTTAAATCAACTGAGGTAGTAAAACAAGAAAAAAGAAGGCATAGATCTATAAAACATTTAATCCAGTTCCCCTTCTTTGGTTTCCGAAGTTATATATTTACGTTATTGGAAATTGGTTTGGTGTGTGTACCACATGTAGGAGAGCAGGATAGAGGAGAGCAGGACAGGGGGATCCCAAAGGAAGAGATAGAACAAAAGGGATAGTTTGGAACAGAAAGATGTAGGACTGTGCAAGGGGGTCCTCAGTGGGGAGAAGTAAAAACTGATGGAAGTTTTCAACGTTTGTGTAAGGTCATACGCTATAAGATGTGTGTGAGTGTCAGATGCTATAAGGTGTATGACTAAGCTGTATGTGTATTTGGAAAAAAATGCACTAAACATATAGAAAGCATTCATTAACAATATAAAGCAAAAAGTTATAAAAGATGGGGCTGAGGCCGGCCCAGTGGTGCAGCAGTTAAGTGCACACGTTCTGCTTCGGAGGCCTGAGGTTCACTGGTTCACATTCCAGGTGCGGACATGGCACCACTTGGTAAGCCATGCTGTGGTAGGCATCCCACATATAAAGTAGAGAAAGATGGGCACGGATGTTAGCTCAGGGTCAGTCTTCCTTGGCAAAAAGAGGAGGATTGGCGGCAGTTAGCTCAGGGCTAATCCTCCTAAAAGAAAAAAAAGATGGGGCTTAGGTACAGCACATTCCTTGAGTCAGTATGGAGCAGTATTCCCATAAACATGCAAACACTGACTACTGATTTACTATAAATTGTGATATAGTTATATTGAAAGGAATATAAGTGGATGGTAAAGAGCTAAACCTTTAACTACTCCAAAGGGAAGTCTCAGACAATATCTAAAAATAGTAATGTAAGCCTATCACTTAGAAAAATTGAGTTAAATACCAATAAAAAGAACTAGGTGTTGAAAGTGATTGCCTTTATAAAATTTATAGGATGGTTTGATTTAACTATGTACACTTATTATTTAATAAAAATAAAAATTAAAGTAAATTCAAAAGTAGTCTTCACCACCACATTTATGCTCCCTGGAGGTAATCACTGATAAGATCTTCTATTTTATTCATCCCCGTGCTTACTATTAAACTTTAAATAACATGCTTACACTGTACTTCTTGATTTGTCAAAATTTGAGATGATATATTAACTCTCCTATGTAAAACATGAGGAATTTTTTTCACTTATGCTACCTGTCAATTTTTCTACTCCTTTTTCTCTCTCAATTTTTATTAGTTACATTATTATTTGTTCACTTGGTCAAAAAATATTTATTGAACCTGTACTACATTCTAGCCAAATGAACAAAATAAATATCCCTGGCATTGTGGAGTTAACATTCTAAAAGGAGGAGATAAAAAATAAACATTGAATGTAAGGAAATATACTAATGTAAGAAAATGATGTCTGTGTTCTTATTGGGCTGTGGATGTTGCAATTACTTCTCAAAAAACAATCTGGGCACAGATGCACCAAGAGATGCCCCAGTGAATCTCCTGGCTTTCAGATACATGCTTCTCTGCAGTCTTTGTAAAGCATCAACTATGACTCTTCATGGCAACCAGAGTCAAACATCCTTGCCAATACGCTAAGTCCTTTCTTGGCCTGATGGTATATTGGCATAAAGAGTTGAAAGTGTCCAGGTTGTACTCATACCTTCAAGTTCAATAGAACCCTAACTGTGCCCTCCAATAGAAGAATTCTTGTAAGAATCCAGAAATATCTGTGTCTGCAGGCACAGGAATGGTAGTTCTCTAAGTGGGTCACCTCCAGGTGATGTTGAGAGGAGCCAGTCTTGCTTTTACCCCTTTTGTCCCAAAACAATGTATTCAAGTTAATGGGAAAATACCACTACATATTGGCAACTGGTTCAGGGCATATACCACAGCCTGTAGGACTGCAATCCAAACCCCCAGAATCTTGTCCTCAAGCTAGTTTCTTATCTGAATCTATGACAGGCCATTCCACCTTTCCACATCTGGGTCATGAGATATACAAAAAGACAAGTAGATTTCACTGTCATGGGCCAATAATCACATCTCTTGATATAAAATGTTTCTTCATCTGAGACTATGTTGTACAGAACACCCATGACAATAAATCGAGTAGTCTAAATCCTGGAAAAGTTGAGCTTGTAGGAGCACTGTGGGGAAGCAAGAAAAATACATATCCTTATAAAGATGAGTTGCTGCCCCCCTCAAGAATGGAAGATCAAACATAATCAATCTGCCACTAAATGGCTGAGTTATATCCTTGAAGGCTAGTGTTATATTGAGAGATCAGTATTGGTGTTTGTACTGCTACATTGGCAGTCGTTAGTTCAACTTTGGTAAGAGGAAGTCCCTGCTATTGGCCATCACAGGCACTCAAGTCATGGTTAGCACAATGCACCAGCATTGGCGTGGCCAAGTACAAGAATGGCTGATCTCACAGAACAAGTCATTCTATCTATCCACTTATTGATGACTTCTCTGCAGTGGAGGCTTTCTGTTGGACATTAACATAAAGCACAAAAATCCTTGACTTGCAACCACTTCCGTGAGACCACCCACAATCCAATTTCCCATATATTCTTGACTCTGATCTTCCGATTTTATACCTTCAAGGCTCCCGACCAATCAGCCAAGACATTAGTCACTTCCCAGGTGTCTGCATGTATCCATAGCTCATCCTACTTTTCATTCATACAAGTATACATGCATATAGTCGAATGTATATCCATATCAAGCATACAGGTCACAGTTTTGCCTCCTAGGGGGATTTCCCTTCTCCAATAGTTTGAGTGGTGTCAGAGGTCACTTATGGATAGCACCAGTATGGTATTCAATTTATGATCTAAGAACTAGACTCAGTTGTTTCCCTCTCTTTTAGTTGATCACAGTATGTCACCCAGAAGTAGCGTGACCTTATATCTCAATTTGTCTGGGATAATTCTAGTATATACTATGTATCCCAAAGTTATAATTAATAGTAGATGTAATGAAACTTAGATCATGATAAGAAGTTTCAGTTGCATAGACATTTGGTGTTTCATGGTTAGGCACTCAGTCTTTACCAAGGCCCAATAGTATGCCAGGGGCTATTTTTGAAATGGTGAGTAGTTCTTGGCTGCAGAAGAAAAGACCTTGCTCTAGAATTCTAAAAGTCTGTAGGAAATCCCTCTACTAGAAATTGCCATAGATACCACAAGCATCCTTTTCTATTATGGAAACATCTAGCAACATCAGACATTCTAGGGTAGAAAACCTATTGTAGACCATTCTCCTTACTCTGGGCCACACTCTAACTTGACAATCTTCTAGTCAGTCAATAAGTGGGACTGAGCATTATTGTCAAGTGCATTATATCCTGTCTTGTTATTCATGGTAAGTGGTGAGGATGATTTGACAAGCTACAGACTTCACTGATATGGCTGGCCCCTGCATCTTCATGGGGTTTATCCACCCTCTTGAATCCATTTGTCTTTTTAGTACTTCTAGAACACTTCTTGAATACTCGCCACCTCCTGCTATCTGATCCAATTAGCATGATGCCATCCATATGGTTTACCAGCATGATGTTCTATAGCATATCAAGATGAGAGAGGGCCCTGCAAACTTTGTTATGACATAAATCAGAGAGAATTAACATAGCCTAAAGCAAGAGTATAAATGTCTCTTGCTTCCCTTCCCATGTAAATGTGAATTGATGTTGATCCTCCTTATGGCAAGTGAGAAGAGCACATTCAACAGATGAATAGCACATTCCAAATGCTAAAGGCTTTGTTCATCTGTTTCAGTAAAAATATCAGGTCCAGTACAGCAGCTGGGATTGGGACTAGTACTTGGATCAGTTGCTAGGCATTTGCCATCACCAGATTTCTCCTCCCTGCCCCCCACCAGGGCATATAGGTGAATTAAAGGGTGTGTTTTGGGAACCACTACTTCTACGTCCTTTAAGTCTTTGAAGATTGGGATAACCTCTTGAAATTCCTGGTAAAATGTGATTATGCTTCAGACTCATTTTTTCAAAAGCATGGAAAGTTTTCCATTTGGCCCTTCCTACTTGGCCTTCTTTGGGTATTACTTCATAGGTCAATGAAAAAATGTGAGGCTTCTGTCAGTTACTAAGTCATTGTGTGTATCTCTGTTTCCCTGTACACAGGTACCCACACTTGAACCACTGTGAGGTTAACCTGTGCCTAAACTCCATTTAACATCTCCATAGCTTCCTGTCTAATTGGAGAACCATGGTGGTGTCTCAGATCTCCTGGTAGCAGCATCAGCTCAGAAATCATACACAAGAATCATGAAACAGTCTAAATATTCCACTTACTCCAGTGCACAGTTAACTTGGTAAACAGTCGTACATTCCTTTGAGAATGGATCAGAGGAATGTTTATTATATGCATTGTAGCTTTGCAAGTTCCTTCCAGAAGGATCTTCAATCAGTGGGTTCTGGGTCAGTGAATTGGCTTTGATCTGGAAACTGGGTGAAGAACTGATTTTTCCAATCGCGGTGGCTGACATCAGCCTTCTGCTCGCCAAGTTTTGATTTTTTTTTTGTCAGACAAGCCAAGTCACATCCAAATTAGTCATTTATCTCACTATTTGCTTGCCAGACTCTGCTAGCCATCTGCAGATATCTGTGAGTCAAAGCACTCAAAGTAATTATGTCCATCTTGCCTCAGATAGTTTAAGTGCCACTCTCTGGCCTCCTCCATTCCTGAAAAACATCATTCCCTTCAGGCTAGGAAAGTCATCCATCTCCTAGAGTCAATCCAGACTGCAGAGGAAGCCATCGCCAAACTTCTCAAAGATGCTGATCTGATCCCTCAGACATTCCATTGCCTTAGCGAATCAAATAGGTACGATGTGTACAGTGGAAGGAGTCTGGGCTTTGTAATTATATGGATCATGTTTCAATACTGGCTCAGCTATTTACTAACTGTGACATTAAGTTCTATTCTAGTCTTCTCAGCTTCAAATATGGAGATAAAAATATCTGCCTTGCAGAGTAGCTTTTAAGGTTCCAAAAAAACAAAACAAAACAAAACTGTAGCACAATGCCTAAGACATATATGCACTCAAGAAATGTTTCTGCCCCTTCTTCCTTTCTTTCCTGTTGTAAGGAAAACCATAACATCCTCTCACTTTCTATACCTACCTTTTACCACGTTACACAATCCACTCACTCTGTCTCAAGTTCTACCTACAATTCTCAAAAACAGCAAAGGCATTAAGCAATGTTAGTGATTCCTTCCCTTCTTTTCCTGGTGTCTTTGTTTCAGCTGCCCCCAACAAAAATCCACACTGAGAACACAGCAAAATATGCCAAATTTCTAGTGAAGTCTTGCCCTACAATTATTTATTTATTTATTTTTTAAAGTATGCTTTTCTTTGATGAGGAAGATTGGCTCTGATCCAATATCTGTTGCCAATCTTCCTCTTCTTTTTTTTCTCCCCAAAGCCCCAGTACATAGTTGTATATCCTAGTTGTAGGTCATTCTAGTTCTTCTATGTGGGATGCCACCTCAGCATGGCTTGATGTGCAGTGTGTAGGTCCGTGCCCAGGATCTGAACTGGCGAACCCCAGGCTGCCAAAGTGGACCTTGTGAACTTAACCACTCGGCCACAAGGCCGGCCCCCACTGTCCAACAATTTTAACAAAGTAAAATTAGAAAAATTAAGATATTGTTAGGATTTGCATAAATTTCAAAAGCTTATGTATAGTACACATAAGCTAGAAAATTACATTTTTTATGGCTAATAAATATAAAATATTAAAATGCAAAACGTTTATCTTCTTGCAAATATTAACTGCAAAAGAGCTTTTTCTAAAAACTATAATTCATACACATTTTTAAAAATCATGCTAATTTAGCACCAAGAATAGGAAAGTATAATGGAAACTATGGCCTGAAACTCTGAGCTACCCAATTGCGTTTCTCTCACTTATGTCTCTATTTAAAGTTCTTTTAAAACATAGATCAAGGGTCAGCATAATACAGTCTGCTGGCCAAATCTGGCCCACTACGTGTTTCTGTAAAGTTTTATTGGATACAGTTACACCTATTCATTTACTTATTGTCTATGGCTGCTCTTGGGCTGCAGTATGAGAGTGAGTAGTTGTGACAGAGACCACCAAGTCCATCTGAAAAGCCTAAAATATTTACTCTCTGGCCTTCTACAGAAAAAGATTGCCAATACCTAATATAGGTCATGAGGGATGTCATAGATGAGCTTGTTCAAATTCACAATACAAATAGTTAAACCAACAGCAGCCAACAGAATGTAGGCATTGGTGAATAAATCTGAATTCACTGAATGAAAGCCTAGATTAAAAATGTTCAGAGTTCTTATTTTTTCCTTATAACATTTTGAATCTGTGTGAGTGAATGGTCATCTTCCTAAAGGTGAACCAAAAACAGTTCTTTTCTAAAGCTAATATCTATAATTACAAATATCCTAGATGATGTCTTCTGACAAAGTAGTTATCTTAAACATTACTTTGCTATCCTAAATACTATATATGAAAACTATGAATAAATGGCCAATTCTATATAAAATTTCTAAAGCATATTTAATGAAAGCTCTAGAACATAACTTTTCTCTTCAGGATTGCCACGAGCAAACTACGGAAACTCAGATTAAAGGCTCCACTATCCAGGCTTCAGCCTTCTCCACGTCTAGCCAAAGTTTTGCAATTTAACAGAAGATAGAAGGCAAGCAACGCGAAAGTTTCGGCCTTGCAACAACCAAGCACGGAAGCTGACTGCATATTCTGTTTTGCTACAACAGAACTCAAGTCATTTATGGTAAATGCTTATCCCCATTTTCAGCAATCATGCCTTGAAACCTACTCGTGAGACTCCCATTTTGTTAAGTATGAATAAAAATGCCAAAGCAAAGCCCTGTCACTTTGATTTTCCTGGCTGAGCTTGGCTTTTAGTGATTTTTTTTTTATAGGGAGGGGACTCTCATTCTTTCCACTGTCGTTAGGTTGTCAATCTCTTGGAAACTAGAAGTCACAGTTTGATGTCTATCTGCATAATCTCACCAGTTTTAATCTCATTTTCTAAAAGTACTTTTCCTGGAACACATGTCTCTCGTGAGTCCAAAGTCCACTTGCTCCTGGCCGTGTTTATTTGGGCTCTTCCTACCTCCCTTGGTTCTTCACTCCCTCCCCTTCCTGCCCACCCTCCCTCACTTGCTCACTGAAATATTACTTGGAATAGATAGCATCCGTGAAGAAAAGAAAATATTGCTGAACAAGTCAAAACTCACATCGAATACCAACTAGAGAAACATCACCGTTTTTTATTTGTAAGCTGTCCAGTGAATAAACTGATTCCCTGATAAACTTGCAAGCTTGGCCTGCTTGGAGAGGGCTCCGTCATGGGTGTGGTAGAGAGCTCTGTGCTTTAAGGAGGCATTTTCACCTCCATAGCTAGCCCCGTTTCACCATGCAGCCTCCTGTTGGGCTTTGCCTACTGCTATCCAGTTCAAGCACACTGCTGGGATTCCTTGAGCATTGTGACCTACAATGACCCTCCTTCCTTCCTTCAAACTTCCACCACTCTTACGCTGCACACACCCTCCTGATTTCTCTTCATTCATCTAAGTCCTAGTTAGTCCTCGAACCTCAGCTTTGGCATCACACTTTCTCGGGCCCCTCCAGTTTGTAACTTTTATCAGTGAAAGTCCTACAGCACTATCTCTTCCATTTCTCAGACACCACATGCGCTACCTTATAAACTTACTTCTCTTTTCCAGTAAATTATCTTATCTCCCCCAATGGAATTACAAGTTCTTAGAAGGCTAGTGATATACCTTTTATTATCTTCCATTCTCCCATTGTAGCCCACATAATTTGCTTCCCACACTCTATGCTTACTAAGTGATGGCCGATTAATTCCTGTGCATAAATCTACCCCATGATGAGTGTACCCCTTGATCTTGTCTGTTTTACCTACAGATGCAGGAAAGATATCTGAGCAACTTTTCCTGGATGTTTTATACTGGGGTTAAATTACAAGTATTACAGATGCTGTCTTCTGGCAGACTAAGACGTTATCTTAAACACTGTTTTGCTACCCTAAATGCTATATACGAAAGCTATGAATGAATGGACAATTCTACACAAAGTTTTTAAAACATACTTAATCAAAATGTTAAAACAATATGTATTAGAGCAAAGAAAATTAATGTATCTCTGCATTGTGTAAAATTTGGATATAAATATACAGCATTCAAGATTTTCCCAAAAAAGGGTGGGCTGGCCCAGTGGTGCAGCGGTTAAGGTCCCACGTTCCGCTTCTTGGCGGCCTGTGGACATGGCACTGCTTGGCATGCTGTGGTAGGTGTTCCACATATAAAATAGAGAAAGATGGACATGGATGTTAACTCAGGGCCAGTCTTCCTCAGCAAAAAGAGGAAGATTGGCAGTAGTTAGCTCAGGGCTCATCTTCCTCAAAAAAAAAAAAAAAAAAAGAGAGAGAAGATTTCCCCAAAAAAGCTAAAGGAAATAAAAACTCAATTTTTAGAACTTAAGATTAAAAGTGATTTAGGAAAAGTATTTCCAATAATATTCTTTCTTTTTTTCAATAGAAGACAGAATATAACTCTTATCAAGCATATGGAATTATAGTCCCAAACAAGAGCATCTGGAACTCAAGGACACACGGCAGAGAAAAAAAGGAGAGGATATAAAAGTAGTATTTTATATGAGTCAAATCTTTCAGAAAGAAGGGACAACAACTATGACAGAGAAAAGTTGAAAAGGAAAAATAATAAATTTAAATTTTAGGAAAACGGGTTGAGGATATATATTAGTATCGTGTTAGAGAATACAGAGTATTATGTTATCAAAAGTCTTAAACACATCAATACGTTTGGTCAGTAATTATAAATCTCCTAAGGAAATAAGATATGATAACATTTTAAGCACATAGATGTTCTTAAAAATGTTTGTTAGAGTAATAGAATATTCAAAGCAACCCAAATATCCAAGAACAAGAGAGTTGGATGTTTAGTTTAACAGAAATATTAAAATGCGTCCATTTTTTAAGGCTAGTGTGAGGAAATGCTTACGGAAGAATAACTGCTCCATCTCTGTGCCAGCAGCATCTTAGGCACATTACAGGCATGATCTCATTTAACCTTCAGATTTCCACCTTGGGAGGAAATTACTCCACTTTTACAGATAAAGAAACTGTCACCAGGAAGGTGAGTCAACTTGCCCAAGATAACAAAGCTACTAAATGCAAAACTAGAAAACTCTATACTATACTTCATTACCTCTTACTCTGTACTGTTAAGTGAAAAAAAAGATAAAATCATATATTTATTATTTTCTTAAAAATGCATTAAAATCTTAGAAAGAAATATGCATTGGATTATATTGAAAAGCAACATCTAAACAGGAATTTGTAAACAGTAGTATAGTAGGGAAATTTTATTTGCTTCTTTGCACCTTCATGTAATTTCTAATACAAGCATTTATATATTTCATGAGCCAAGAAGCTCACACGAGGAGGAATAAACCCGATACCTCAGTGCACTGGACACCATCACCAGTAGACTGTTCAATGTCCCCTCTTGTTTATGTAGCTACTGACTCCCTTTTATCCTTGTTCCCTACTGCCATGCCCCTGTCCTCCTTCATAGACAACTATTCTAATGTGTTTGTGGGGCGTCTTTTAGTTTCGTGCACTCTTCTAAAAAAGGGACTATTCTGTGGTGTGTATGTACTTTAATAAATGGTATTGGGTTACATGTTTCATTCTGTTGTTCCTTTTTCCCTTGAGCATCATGCTTTAAAGTGCATCCCTATTGCCAAGTGTATATATATTCCATTTCTTCTAACTCTCCATCAATTCTCCATCATTTACATACACGCATTTCAGCTATCCATGCCCCCAACCGGCCTCCAGCACCCCACTCCCACAGGCAGCACTTCAGCAAACATCCTCACACACGTTCCCTTAGAAGCCCAGGAGACAGTGTCTTTGGGATACACACCCAGAGTAGATTTGCTGACAAAGTGGTCCCAGATTTCTGTCAGAATGGCTGCCTGCCCTATGTACACCTCCTCCAGCAGAATGTTAAGCTCCTCTATTCTACAACCACGAATTACTTTTTTTCTCTTTTCTAACATAAGCAGGAATTATTTGCTTACAAGAATCATCAGCTTTAAAATAAATGGATAATGACACTGAAAGTTTCAATGATCCAAGTCCATCTTAGGTTTAAACATTTAAAAAAAAAACCAAACAGAGTTAAACTTGGTCTTTCATAAATCTAGTGGGAAAAAAAGGAAAAGGAATTCTCAAATTCATATTAATAAACAAGTAACAGGGATATTAGACTGAATAGTATATTTTTCTTTTTAAACTTTGTTTATACTCAATGATATGTCACTTATTTGGAATGATGAACAGCTGGTACTTTAAAACTCTTACTATGAGTAAATAATGTAGGATACTGAATTAGGAGTCTATTGAGACAAAGAGTATTCTTGTGACATCTAGGGACCTCTGTCATGTTTTCACGATGAACCTGAATGACAGGAAATGAGAAACACTAGGAATAACCTATGCCTTCAGATTTCTGCCCTATAATATCCAAAATGCTTTATTTCCCTTTGTTGTACTGTCTGCGATATCAGTTAACAAGTCTCCTTTTAAAAAATGCATACTATCCTAGCAGGTGGTGCTGGTGAGTCAGACATTCCGGTGGTAGCTTAGATCAATTTGCTCTGGGTGATTCCACTCAGGTTATAGTAACTAGTGGGACTCTAGGAGGACATGGAGGTTTTGATCTGGTTAAAGAAAGGGAGACAGTTCACAGTAAAAGTGATTCTAAAGGTTATGATACTTTAGAGGAGAATGTTTCTTTCCTTCAGTTAAAGATAACAGTATCTACTCAGTTGCACAGAGTTAGAATCCTAACAATCATTCTTGAAGCTTCTTCCTCCCATCCTTCATTCACATCCAGCTCACCACCAAGTATGGTGGATTTTACCTCTTAAATCTTTCTCAAATCTGTCTAGTTATCCCTATCTAGTTCATTTCTACCATGTCTACCATCATCCCCTCTCTTCACCCCCAGTACAAGGTATCATCATCTTTTTTTCCTAAACTTGTACAAGAGTTTACTTGCTCTACTTCTGGAGACAAGGCCAGTTGTGTTTTTGAGGTTTTTTGTTTCTGCTTGTTTTCCCCACCTCACAGAAAGCGTCTTCCTTTCCATATGCAAAGCAGAACACATCACCCTAGACATGTAATGATTTCCCTTGGCTTCAAGAGAAACCAAAACACTTCTCAACACGGAATAGAAAGGCTTTTCACAATCTCTCCCCAGACTCACTTGGCATGATGAAGCTCCCCACCTTCCATTCCTGCCACCCTTGTTTTCTTTAAGTCCCTAGTAAGTGACATGTACACTCTCTTCCTTATGTCTTTAAACGTGATCTTCCCTCCACCTCAAGCCCTCCTCCTGTCTCTTCCCCTCAGTTCCTCCCACGTTTTCTTCTGTTTTCTGCCCAAGTGTTACATCCTCATGGATCCCTTCCCTGTCCATTCTCCCATGTTTCATATACTCACATAGCTCCTTGAGTCTCCACAGCACTTGTTGAGCAGGAATTTTATATGTACTTCTGTCTGTTTCCCTCAGAGATTATCATTGCCTAGGTTCAAACTCATATGTACTTTATTAACTACTATCTTTCTAATGTGTAGCATATAGTAGGTCCTCAATAAATATGAGTTTAGTAAGTGAACAAATAGAGGAATGAAAATGAGTGAATAAAGAGGCTAGAAAAAAGGATGGGTAGCATCTGAAGGTAACACAGCAACACAAAGAAGAAGATTGAAATTTATAAACTTACTAAGAAAATCTTTCTTTAGTATCCATTTTCTGATGATAAATAACAAATATCCCCTAAGCACATATGAAGTGAAGTAACATTATGCAATGCTTAAAAACATAGGTTTTAGAGTTTTACAGCCAATAGTTACAAAGCAAGGAAATTGGACAGAGTTATTTTGACACAACTATATCAAAATATTTTGGGAAACGTAAAATCACTCCATTTTATTTCTGTGGTATTATATTTGACAGATATTTTTGACCACTTTATCTCATCAAGTCCACCCTGACTACTAGGAACATTCACTTTCTACTTAATAAATATCACGGTTTTGTGCAAGTTAAAAATACATGCATTACTGCTTTAATCATTACAAAAAATAAACGTTTTAGACAAGTAAGAACAAATTAGCCTTTAAATTTGAGCATCATTTATGCCTTAAAAATTATAAAGATGTTTAACTACATTAAATATAATTTCTATGTATCATTGAGGACTCAGGACACTAATAACACTTTCACTGAGGATTTCTCATGCAGTCTGGAACACAGAACAAGAGATCCACTCACACATCCTCATTTCAGTAACCAAAATATAACTAAGTTATGGTAGAGTTATCAGGAACCAAATCAAATACATCTAGTTTAATAGAAAAGCCAAAAGCACTGGTGTTTATTATCTAGATTTCCAAATGCAGAACAAATTGTATCTGTCACAATTATTTCAGTTGCAAGTGACAGAAACTTGACTCAAACTAGCTTAAATAAAAAGCCCAATGTTCTCCTCAATATTAGTAGCAATTCCCAAAATGACTCTGGTCTTTCCTGAGCCCACGAACACCCCCCAGTCCAGTCCCTGTGGTGGCGTGGTCACACTGGCTCCTGCTCCCACCCCTCTAAGCAGGGGAAGCAGGACCCATGATTGACAGCTTAACCAAAACCAAGTGCAATTACAGAAGTTGAGCTCGCAAAGGGAAAAAGGGTGTAGGTCAGGCAAAAGTTTCAAATGTTAACTATACAAATTAACTTCCACTTTTAAGCAGATAAATCTTTCAGTGTTTGAAATTAAACAACTATGACCACTGGAATTAAGAACGAACTCAGAAAATTTTAATACAGATTCTTCAAAACACAAGTAAATTCTCAGGCAACCAGGGGATTGTTTCAAGTGATTGATGGCTTTTAAGAGATGAACAAGTATGAAAGTAATATGATTCCTGGGTTTAAGTAGCTTGCCTGGAAGTAGTATGTAAAGTCTAACCAACCTCTGAGCGGCGCATTGCCCAGATTCCCTTCTCATGTCTAATCTCCAACCCAGAGGGTAAGCAATAGGGTGAATTTTAAGGATAGAATGAGACTTAGAAGACAGTTTCATTCATTTCTTAGAAACAAAAGCACCTATAAATGAAATAATTTGTTCATCTTATAAAAACTCTCTCCCTTACTGGCTTTGATGAATCAAGAAGCCATTTTGGGAGCTGTCCTGTAAAAAGACTCAGGAGGAAGACACTGAAGGTAGCTCTGGCCCATAGCCAGCAAGAAACTGAGGCTCTTGGTCCAACAGTCTGCAAGGAACTGAGTCCTAGCAAGATAGACATTAAAATCCTATGTAATGTAATCATGGAGTTAACATCCTGTTAGTTTTGCTGTGTGCGGTTGCTTAGATGCAAATCAAAGGTCACAGCCGTACTCAAAAGGAGGGGATTATACATTGGCAAGAGTACCAGGAGGTGGGAGCCATCTTAGAGACTGTCTGCCACAGGCAAGAGAGGAAGTAGAAGTGTAAGAACACCTTTTCCTCATCTCTTATACTAATGAATACATTAATAATGTCAAATTTTGATATATGGACTTGGAAAACGAGTAACTCCAACCTAAAGTTCTTCTAATCATTTTTCATGACCTTAAAACACTTTTTAAAAAATTAATAGCTTTTATGGTAAAGAAACAATTACCTAACGTCAGCATTTGCTTCAATTCCATTTGTTTAGTCATCATCTATTACATTGAAGTGAAACAAAATTTAAAGTCTTATTGAAAATATCATGTGCAGTATAATTCCATGGTTACATTTTTCTATTTATCTTCCTACCCAAATATATGCAATAGATCAATATTTGAAATAACGTTTTGCTCTCTTCTTTGTACTCTTTCATTTTATTTAAATTTTATAGTGAGCATGTACCATCTTTATAAAAATAAGTAATTCTTAGGTTATGTCTTCATCATAATTAAACCATTTGGCCTTATCATTATTATTATGCTATAAGTAAGATAACAGACTTATAAACAAAGTTATTTGACCAGTATTAATACATTTCATAGATTATTTGACAGTTATCAAGACTTCCAAAGCTATTACCAAATATTACCCCAAATGAACATTCAATAATATTTAATTAATAAATGGCTTGGAAAGAATCCTAAGAATAACACAACAAAAAAGATTAGGAGCATAAATGAGTGTTTTGGGTTCCCTAAAACCAGCCGTTTTTCTAACAAATTATACAAATCCTAATTAAATATTAAATCAATAGTCACAATTCCTTGATAAAAAAGAAACTTAGGAAAACTAACAAATTACAGAGCTTCTGAATTTTTGTTATTATTTTATCTACAGGGAGTAAAAGGTTTAGAAGTAATTTTCAGACTACGAAAAGCATGAATTATTACTTTTGAATCTTATCCAAACTCCACGGGTTCGTATAACGGTTGGTAAATTGTAACAGCTGGCTTAGTGCAGAGCTCAACAGGATACCTGGGCTAGATCTTCAGACACAGGTGACGGAGCTCTAAGTTACGGTGTCAATAAATATGCTTTCTGTTTTATTTTGCTGGTCAGAAAGGATTCTGAAACCAAGATAGGTAATTATCTTCTCAACACATCTTAAAGTAGTTTTTTTCAACTTTAAAATATTTTCAGAAAATTATAATTTCTGGCATATATATTTAAATATCTACTCTCATATGTGTCTTTGCCATCATATATAATATACATACACACAGGGACATACACAATGTTATGTGGCAGACAGCTTCTGTGCTATTTGAAGAATGAAAATGTTCACATTACAATTGTACTCCTTACCAAAGAATTCTAAAGTTCCCTTACCCCTTTGTACTAATTTTCTATTGTCACTGCAAAAAATATACCATAAACTAAGTGGCTGAAAAGAACACAAATTATTTTATATTTCTGGAGGTCACAAGTCTGACACAGTCTCACTGAGCTAAAAGTCAAGGTGCCCACAAGGCCCCATTCCTTCCTGAAAGGTTCTAGGGGAGAATCTGTTTCCTTCTTTCCGATGCCTAGAGGCCACCTGCATTCCTTAGCTTGTGGCCTCCCTCTACCTTCAAAGCCAGTGGCATCTTCAAATCTCTGGCTCTGACAGGGACTCTCCTCCCTGCCTTTCAATTAGGAGGACCCTTGTGCTTACACTGGGTTCACCTGATGATCCAGGATCATATCTCCATCTCCATATCTTAACTGAACCACATTTTGCTGCGTGAAGTAACATATTTACCGAGTCCAGGGATTAGGACGTGGACATCTTTGAGGGGCCAAGACTCTGCCTACCACACCCTTCATTCAGGTTCATTTTCTGCTTGCACCGTCAGGTAAATTTTAAAGTAAGCATTTGTTTGTGTGATTGTTTTTAAAGAAACAGGAGGGGAAATAAAAGGCCAACTGCGCTTCATGGGGGAGTTCCTAGGGTAAACTAAGGCAGAGTTTTATTCAGTATAATTCTTTATGTAGGCCTCTATGAATAAGGTTTCTAATTTGAATATTCAAGGGGAAGTTGTTTGGCGTGGACTTGAGATATAGCATGTTTTTGAGGTGAAGGTTCTTGGGAAGATGGAGACACCATTTTATATGAGGAGACGAGCTGGGCTGACAGGTACAATGTTAGGTAATAGAGATACTTATGGAGCAAATGAACCAACACCCAAACAGCTACTGAGCAAAATCTTTCTTGAAAGAAAAATTTAAAAAGTTTCCCAATAAAGGATTGGAAAACATAGTCTTTAGGACAGGCAGCTGTGAATTAGATATAAAGGCAAAACAGAGTTCATTTAAAAGATGTCTTTCTTTTAAGAGCATGATCTCTTAAAAACAATGACAAACAAACACATAGCAACAGAGATTGGATTGGTGGTTGCCATAGGGGAAGGGGGGAGGGAGGAGGGCAAAAGGGGTGATTAGGCTCACATGTGTGGTGATGGACTATAATTAGTTTTTGGGTGGTGAACATGATGTAATCTACACAGAATTCGAAATATATTACGATGTACATCTGAAAGCCATATAATGTTATAATCCAATGTTACTGCAATAAAAAAATTAAAAATTAAAAAAATAAAAATAGTAAGAAAAAAGAGCATGATCTCTTATATAAACATAGGGAGTAACACTTGACAGCCTGAAACTGGACTTTATTTGCTTGCTGAAAGAGATGGCATGCATGGGGGAATATGATTAAGCTGGTTGGTATTAAGAGGATCTACCTCCACTTTTTCTTTTTTTTTGGAGGAAGATTAGCCCTGAGCTAACTACTGCCAATCCTCCTCTTTTTTGCTGAGGAAGCCTGGCCCTGAGCTAACAGCTGTGCCCATCTTCCTCTACTTTATACGTGGGACAGCTACCACAGCATGGCGTGCCAAGCGGTGCCATGTCAGCACCAGGCATCCAAACCAGCGAACCCGGGGCCGCTGAGAAGCAGAACATGTGAACTTAACCGCTGCACCACCGGGCCAGCCCCATCTACCTCCACTTTATGCCAGGCCTGTGGAAGGGCAGAGTCTGAAAACCTGCAATAGACTAGAACAGCATTTCAAAGTAAATCAGAAACCATAAAGACAGTTCAGGCCTGGAGACGAGTGGACACCTCTGTCTCCTGAAATGACTAGCCCATTAGTGTGTTGTCTGAATCCAGAAGCTGCAATAAAGCAAGAATAGTATACATTTTGATTCTTTTAATATTTTTGTACCACAAATAGCAATGATATAAGCACTTAATATTTTTTGCAAAAAGATAATTACTTAGCACTTGAATATTAGGAAGAAACATATTTAAAAAGCTTTTAAAATGTTAAAAATTTAAGATATGGTCTTGACTTACTGATAAATGAGAAACACCCATAAAGTGCATGGAAATTTATCTTCACATCCACATATATATTAAACAAAGCTACTATACACAAGTTAGAATTAGGGAAATGTGTTATCCAAGATTGACACATTTCTAGGAACTATGCACACATACTGAAAACTGAAAACTTTTCTCAGTCTCCAGAAACTGGCAGTTAGAGAGGAAAATTATGCATCAGAAGAAGGAAGGGGTAGATGAATTGCCTGTGAAATTTAGTCAGCTGCCCAAGGGTCCCTGTTAGATCTATGTAGGGTCATTCTTGCTGAGCCTGATCAAACAGCCCCTAAAAGGGACAGGGAAGTTTCTTATCAGAAGGTCAGGGGAAGAGAAAATATAAATGTCAGAGTCTTTTCAAATTCAGTATGGTCCTGTGTTTGTAAGGTTCCAGCTAGCATTCTATATGCCACCCACAGCTCATGTTTTCTTTCTTTTCCTTTTTTTTTGAGGAAGATTAGCCCTGAGCTAACTGCTGCCAATCCTCCTCTTTTGGCTGAGGAAGACTGGCCCTGCGCTAACATCCGTGCCCATCTTCCTCTGCTTTATATGTAGGACGCCTGCCACAACATGGCTTGCCACGCGGTTCCATGTCCGCACCCGGGATCCGAACCGGCAAACCCCAGGCCACGGAAGTGGAATGTGCGCACTTAACCGCTGTGCCACCAGGCCCCTCTTTCTTTCTTTTCTTTTTGAGTAACCTTGCTTAATAGCTACACTAAGCTCCAAAAATGGGGAAAATGTTTCTTGTAGCCAAATCTTGTTCTCTGGGAGAAGAGACCACAGGCAGCCTCTCATTTCTGAAAGGGCTATATTTTAAGTATTCCCCTCACAAGTTTTCAATAGTCTACTTAGCCTGTATTGTTCTGGAAGCATAGTTTCAATGACGCTATTTTAGTTACAGTTATCTACCACTTTTAACTTTTTTGTAATATCTTTTTTCTTTCACATAGCTGCAGAAGTATAATGTGATACAATTTACAGTATCTGATATTACCTTTCTCATCCTGCTAATAGACTGCCATTGCCAAGGAAGATGATCACAAGAAGAAAAAAGTGAATATATCTATATCTATACCTATGCCTGTATCTATTTATCTAGATATTCAGAATCTCAACTCAAGACACCAGGAACACAAATGTACTCAAGTCCACATCCTACTCCACTTTTCCCCCTTCTTCCTTAGCAACGACAGTCTATGAGCAGAAAGGGGAAGAAAGTCCCAGAGAGTATAAACTTTGTACTGTACTGCAGCTCTACAATCACGTAAAAGAAAATAATCATCCTGTTCAGAGGTCCCATGGAGATAGAAGCAAGATTAAGTGTAAAATGGTATTGTATTAGAACTGTGTAGCATGTAAAAATATCTTGAATTACTGATTGACATTTAAAAATTGGATAGATCTCATACAAATCTAGATGTCCATCTTCTGTTAATAAATTGGAAGACTGGCAAGACCAGGCCCATGTGTCGAATGCTCTTTAGTAGTTGACTAGCCGTTGAACCATTACTGAATGGCTGTTGTGCTTTTCCATGGCGGTGCCCCTTCTCAAGTTGCCACCCTCTCCACTGTGCCTCCTCAGCAGCAGTGTTCCCTGCATTTATATTAACAGACTTCTTAAGAGACAATTCTATTTGTTCTGAATCAGGAAACAAGTGGTACATCCTCTGACAAGACAAGGTGAGAAATTCTGGCCTCAGAATTCTGTCCTTCCATTCACAGGCCTAGGCCGTTCCATAACCCAGGAGTGTATATACTGGAATGTCTTATGCTGCCTAACAGTAGATGTGCAGGAAAACTGCAGAACAACTTTGCTTATTTATCAGGCTTGTAAGCAAATGGGAAAAACACTATAGAAACTAACACACTGTACTCTTGTTTGTTTTACAAATCAGGACGAAGATAATTGGAAAGCACTTTTTCCTGGATATCTGACATTCTGATTTGTATAATTTGATCTGCTTTCTATTTTTATCTACACTTTACAAAGTACTTTTTTATCTTTGACAATGAAAGAAAACATGCAAATGGTTATATTGAACCCCAAAAGACAGTTTGGAGCAGCTTTAGGCCCCTATAATGTCCATCACACCTCCCAAGCCAACTCTTTAAGCAGTAAAATTGTGTTTGCCACGCAAACACATATACAAAAGCAGCCTTCTGCCTCCCCATCTTCAAATCAGATTAGCATTCTCAGACTCTTGCATGTAGAAAATCTAGAGCTTCCCTTTAAATGCTATTCAAACAATCCAAGTGAAAAGTAAGTTCTCCTCTCAGTTAAACAGTCAGTTCTCCTGCTGTAAGGCAAGCACACTAACGCACTCTTTCTACTCTTCTTTTAGTTTTTGTTGTTGTCACTGTTTTATTAAAAGTGGGACCAAGCAAATGACTGGTGCAGCCACTCAGAGGCAATAAAATTGCAGTCCCCATCTGTAACTGACATAATACTCCATACAGACTTTCATCACTAGGTATAAAGGAAAAACAAATTCAATCCGTACTGGATTTTTAGGCTGGATTCCCTAATTTGAACAATCTCTTCTGATATCTCAAACTATTGAGTAAAAGGTCAATCTTTTAGCTCTTATGCCCTTACCTTTGGCTTCCCCAAGATGTTTCCTAAGTGTTCTCATGACTGGGAGGTAAAGGCATCTCCCATGTGTATTCTCAAACTGCAAACATTGAAATATGACTAGCCCTTTACCCAGGTGAATATTGTCATCTGCTGCTGTGTGGTTCTTCCCCCAGGTTCTGATTTATTTGTTGTATAGAGATTCACTGAGTGCATACAACATATCAGACGCTTTTGTAGGTACTGGGCTGAAGTAGTAAATAAACCCAGAATTTCTAACTTTCAAAGAGTGTGCATTCTAGCCAAATAATAAACAAATGAATAAAACAGATCATTCATTTAATTATTATAAGTTCAAAAGGGGGACAAAAAGTAGAGAAGGGGATGAGGGAGGATGCTGTTATTAAAAGGTCGTCAAGGTCCTTACTGAGCAGGTGACACTACAGTAAAGATATGAGGCAGTGAGCCATACACTTCTATAGAGGAGGGGTAGCAAACAAGGTACACAGGCCAACTCTGATCCATGGCCTATTTTTGTACATCCTATGAGCTAAGAATGGTTTTTACATCTTTTAATTATTGAAAAAAATCAAAATATTTTGTGCCACATGAAAATTATATAAGAATTGCAATTTTAGTGGCTATAAATAAAGTTTTCTTAAAACACAGTCATGTCCCTTTGTTTGTGTATGGTCTATGGCTGCTTTCATACTACAATGGCAAAGTTGAGTAGCTGAAACAGAAATCTGGTCTGCAAAGTTCAGAATATTTACTGCTCAGCCTTTACAGAAAAGGCTTGCAGACCACTAATCTAGAGCAAGAGTACTCAGGAGATTTTTTTCATTTTTATACCATTTTTGAGTACGTATAGACTTTCAAGTTAGATCTTCATTACAGATTTCATCCTTCACCATTTACCTGTATTAACCTAATTTAATACTTTGCCTTGAATTAAAACTTTTCTGATATTAATATAATGAAGCACAATTTAGTTTTATTTGTATTTAACTGGTATGTCTTTGTCCATCCTAACTTTCATCCTTTAATTCAGGTGTCAATGCCTTTCAGCCAAAAAGACCAGGAACTCATCCATAGTCGAACAAAGTTGGATTTATAACTCATTGCAATGAGGAAGACCACACACCATGAGGAACCATGCAATGTCTCGGTAAGAGGGTGCTACAGGATTTGGTTTTGTGTCAGAGGAAGAGGGCTCAAGGAAGTAGGGCTTGGATAAGGATTAAATAATGTCATGAAGTAGAGGAAATTTTATGATTATATCTTAAAAATTCTCATGTATGAAATGAGAAGAATGAAACAAGGCTAACCCATAATTGGTAAAGCAGCATAAGTTGCTCGTTTTAACTATATTAACCATCAGAGGGATATAGCTGAGCATTTTTGTGGTTTAGGCAATATTCTCTTTTTTATCTATGTTCAGACACAACTACACAGTGGTTTTGTTTGTCTTGATCCACTATGGTGACAAAGTGACTTTCTGATGCTGATGTTCTATAAAATTGATACATTCGACAGAAGAATATGGCAGACTACTTGTGAGAACCAGGCCAGATTCTCATAGCAACACTAAGGCCTAGATAATATAAAAATAAGGCAATCAAAAATTCTTTATTCAAATTATTCTTCAAAAATAAAGGAGAAGTAAAGACATTTCCAAATAATCATAGACTGAGAGAATTGATTGCTAGCAAATCTGCCTTACAAGATATACTAAAGAAAATCTTTCAGGCAAAGAAGAAATGACATCAGACAGTCAGTTAAATCTACATGAAGAAATAAATAGCATCAATAAAGGTAATTATTTAGATAAATATAAGAAAGAGTATGAATATAATTTTTTCTTTGCTCTCGACTAATGTAAAAGATGAGCACATAAGACAACTATAAAACTATTTTATAACTTTTATCAAGTAATATTTAAGGATATAATGTATTTGAGAATAACAGCATAAAGGGTAAGAGAGGGGAGGGAGCTACATTGGAGCCAAGTTAAAATATTTTTTTGGAATTAAGTTAGCATTAATCTGAAGCAGACTTTAAATTAAGATGTATACTATAATCCCCAAGGAACCACTGAGAAACTAACTCCAAAAAAAGTGATATCCTAACAAAGATCTATTTAAAGCAGAATAAGATGGTGAAGGAGGAACAGTAAATACTAAAATGGCTGATATAAATCCAACTATATCAATAATTACACTAAACATAAATGGATTAAACATTCCAATCAAAAGGCACAAATTGGTAAAATTGAGGTCATATATATACAGATATATATACACATGCACACACACACACACACACATATGTGACACAACCATACTCTATCCATGAGAGACAAACTTTAGTTTCAGTGACACAAACAGTAAAAGGAAAAGAATGGAGGAGGTCATACCAGGCAAAGAGTAACCATAAGAGAGCTGGAATGGCTCTACCAGTATCAGAAAAAAAAAAAATACCCTTTCAGACTAAATAATCATAAAATAGTCAATTCAACAGGAAAATATAGAATATATAAACATATGTACCTAACATCATAGCCCAAAAATACATGAGTAAACAAATGACAGAATTGAAGGGAGAAAAAATATTTCAACAATAATAATCGCAGATTTCAATACTACACTCTCAATAATGGAAAGAGCAACTAGAGAAAAAATCAGCAGAGATATATAAGACTTGAACAACACTATGAATCAACCTGACCTAACTGACATCTCTAGAACACTTCATCCTCCACACAGAACACATGCTCTTTTCAAATGCAGATGGAATGTTCTCCAGAATAAACTATAGACCAGGCCATAAAACATGACTCAATAAATTTAACAGGATTAAAATCATACAAAACATATGATTACAAATCAACAACAGAAGGAAATTCAGGTAATTCATAAATATTAGAAATTAACATACTTCTAAATAACCCATGATGTTTCCATTGATGTGAAACACCTAGAAAAACCAGTTCTATAGAGATAGAATATAAATTAGTGATTGCCAGGAGCTGGGCATGAGAACCAGGCTTTACTGCAAAAGGACATCAAGAATTTTCTTAGGTGATGGAAATGTTGTCAAACTAGATTGTGATGATGATTGTGTACCTATGTAAACTTACCAAAGTAATCACTGGATGTTAAGCTTAAAGTGGGAAAATTTTATGTTATGTAAGTCACACAGTATATAACAGATATAAATAAAACATAGTTCAGATAAGAAATCAAAAGGGAAATTAACATATTTTTCTCTGAATGAAAATGAAGAGACTATATAACAAAATTTGTGATAGGCTGCTAAAGCTGCACTTAAAGGAAACTTCATGGTAAGTGCCTACATTAGAAAAGAAGATGGAATTAAATCAATGACTTAAGCTTCCAGCTAAAGACTAGAAAAAGAGGAGCCAATTAAACCCAAATTAGGAAAATTAAAGAAAGGAATAGCAGGGTGGCGGTTGGGGGGAATCAATAAAATAACAAAGAGAAAAATCAACTAAACCAAAAGCTGGTTCTTTGAAAAGGTCAATGAAATTCATAAACATTTGGCCAGACTGAGCAAGAAAAAAAGGAAAACATTTACCAATATCAGAAATGGGATTTGACATCAATACAGATTGTATAGATATTAAAAGGATAACAAAATATTATGAAAGACATTACTGAAATAAACTCAAAAACTTAGATGAAATGGACAAATTCATTGAAATATATGTATACTAATCTCACTGAAGATGAAATAGATAACCTGAATAGGCTTATATATTAAAGAAATTTAATTTGTAATTAAAAACCTTCCTACATTAAAAATTCCACAACCAGGTTGCTTCAATGATGAATTCTACTAAACATTTAAGGAAGAATTAATACCAATTCTACGCAAAAATCTTTCATAAAAATGAAGAGGAAGGAATACTTTCCAACTCATTCTGTGAGGTTCTGATACCAACATCAAAGACACCATAAGAAAATGACAGACCACTGTCCCTTATGAACATAGATGCAAAAGTTCTAAAATTTTCAACAAATCGAGCTGTATAAAAGAGGTTAAGAATCATGGCTAAGTGCAGTTTTTCTGGGAATGTCAGGCTGATTTAACATTCAAAAAATAAAAAAAAAATGAATGTAATTCAATGTAATTGACAGTATTTGCTAACTAAAGAGAAAAACCATATGATCATCTCAACTGATACAGAAAAAGTGTTTGACAAAGTCCAACATCTCCTCCAAATTTTATAAACCTCACCAAATCAGAAATAGAAGCAAACTTTCACAAAATGATAAAGCACATCTACAAAACATCTCCAGCTAACATCTTAATTAATGGTGAAAGATTGCATGTATTATCACGTAAAAGAGCTCCTCAATTGCCAAAGCTGGAACAATCTGCGCGATCCAATACATAACATAGTGTTGGATGATAACGCAAAGTATAAAATAAATACATTAGTCCATAGTGATATAATAAATTACTATATAAATAAATAGGGGATAAGAGACAAATCTCCTGTACAGGAGAATCCAAGTCATTTGCATACATACTCTCCCTTTAACGAGGTGGAGCATAACTCCCCATACTTCAGTGTGGGCTACATTTAGTGACTTGCTTCTAGAGTACAGTGTGGAAAGGGAGAAAAAGACTTTTCGGAGCAGAAAACTGAAAACCGTTACCTTAGCCAGGTGACCAAAATTAACATCATCAGTGATAAGTCACCTTGACAGCATTGTCCCTTTGATATGATAGATTGAGAACCACTTCACCTCTGGGGTTATACTCTGGGAAACCCTTAGCCCTAGTCTAACCATGAGAAAACCATCAGACAAACGAAAATGAGACATTGTCTAAAATACCCAACCAGTACTCCTCAAAAATGTCAAGGTCATCAAAAGCAAGGAAAGTTTGAGGAACAGTTATCGCCCAAAGGAGTGTAAAGAGACATAACAACTAAATGTAATGTCATATTCTGGATGGGATCCTGGAAAAACACATTAGGAAAGAACTAATGAATTTCAAATGAAGTATGGAGTGAGTTAGTAAAGGAAAACAGGGAACACATTACTGGTACATGCAGCAACATAGACGAATCTTAATAGCATGATGCTAAGTGAAAGAAATCAAATGCAAACGAGCATACACTGCATCATTCCATTTACAAGAAATTCTAGAAAAGTTGTAACTACAGTGACAGAAAGCAGAATGATTGCCAGCAGCGAGAGGTGGGAAGAGGGGCTTGACTGTAAAAGGTCACTAGGGAATTTTTAGACTAACGGAAATGTTCTACACATCGTGAATCACTACCATAGTGGTTACTAGAATGCATGCATTTGGCAGAATTGGTGACTTTATATAAGTTAGATCTTAATAGTGCCATTTTTTAAACAGACTTTTTATTCTTTTTAAGGCCTTTAGCAATTTAGCCAGGTTCACAGGTCCAGCCATAAAGATAATACCAACACAGTGTTGTAAGCATGCTGACAGAAACAAGTGTGGCATACTTTTCCAATATTGAGGATAGTTGTCTGATACAGTTGTGCGGATAGGACCTCAGGGAAGTCTTCCAGGGGCTCTGAAAAGGATTTTTCTGTTCCGTCTTTTTGCATGTCTTATGGCTGGTCAACTTGTTCCAGAAAGACATTCCATTCTCTTTACATGGAAAACTTGGGGTCACTAAGTTTTTCTGAAGAACACAATAATTTAACAAAGTATGAAGTACCTGGTATTTGACACTATTATACATGCCTTGGCCAGATATGAAATTAATTATAGTGTGTCAGTATCAGGAATTATAATTTAGCTCAACTCATGACATTGTTAAAGGAAGATAGGAATTTAAAGACTTGGGGAAAAACTCTGTACAGGAAGGGAAAATTCCTCCTCCAAGTTCATGTAAACAGAGTTTGGCTCGCTGTGAAGCTTGTAAGTTTATCATTTTCTCAAACGTTCTATCAGTTCCAAGGATAGTCTTTCTTGGGATATACATATATGATTTTTCTTTTTCCCTTTTTTCCTACTACCTTCAACCACCTTATAGCAACTAGTTTCAATGAACACTTTGAAAGTCAGCAGATTAAGCCCAACTGAAATGTCCAGTCTTCGTCTTGGACCTTTCTGCCTGGTGCTTTGTATCTTCATACTGGTTCTTTCCCATAACAATAAATGTATTTGCTTTCCTCACACATATAAAAAAACTACCTCTTATTTTTGCCAAAGATATAACCATCCCCCTAGCTCCCCAGGCTCATGTTACTGGAATAACTTGTTAATCTTTCTCCCCCTTGATCTCCTATTCAATTCATCACCACGTCTTTCCAAATGCCTTACCCAAATTTTAGCTCATATTACCCCATATCCATACTCTCGAGATGACTTTCCTTCCCTTGCCTCCATTCCTTCTGTTCTAAAATACCTTGCTCACACTGCTATCACATCTTTTAAATATCTTTTCGCTCAGAAGTCTTTCTCTAGAAGAACCTACACTTCCCATTGTCTGCTATAAAAATCCAGACTTCAGTGTCCAGCATTCTGTGCCTTATATCCAATGCTCTTCTGTATATTTTTTACCTTTCAAGAAAATGTTTGCTTTCCCTGTTAAGACTTTACTGTGCACCAAGTTTCACATATGGTTCTCACAATAACCTTATAAAATAGTGACTACTATCATCTCCATTTTACAGACGAGGAAACCAAGGATCAGTACCTGGCAAAAGGTCACTCAGTTAGTGGTGGAGTCATTACTTTACTCCAGATCATTCTGACTCCAAAGCCTATACTCCTAACTATTATACTCTATTGCCTCCACATCGAACACCTGTCTTTAGAGGTGTCATTTCATCCACCTAGACTCTCTCCTCTCCTTCAATCTGTCCAGGTTGGCCTTACTCTCCATAGCCACTCAGCTGTGCATTCCCTTTCGTGTCTCTCATCTCTGGCCTCAAGTGCTACATCTGATTGCTCTTGCTTATACGTGCTCTGCAACTCACCTGCGAAAATTGTAACTTTGAGGATTATGTATGCCTTGTACAGCCTGTATCCCCAGCACCTAGTAAAGTGCCTGGTCTATTGAAATTAGTCAATAAGTATCTGTCAAAAGAAAAAAACAAAGAATGAAAGTTCCCTATTTTTTAGAAGCCTCTGGGTTCTATATCTTTAACTCCTTTCAGGGGTTACTACACTTCTTGCATACGGTCAGTATGCATCAAATGTAAACTGCTGGCTCACTCTGCTCCTTGAACTTTAAGTATACCAGTGCATATAGTTGCTATTTTCTTTAGAAAACACTTTGAAGGTATTCGGCTTCTCTTGGACTTTTCCTCTTTAGTTTATGATGTGCAAAAGTTAGGCAAGCAATGGTTATGCACTAAAAAGCATTCAGAAGCTAGGGCTATTCTTCCTCAGACCCAATAAATACAAGATTTTGGCATCTTACACTACATGGAAATGAAATAGAATTTAGAAATTGGCAAAAAATAGTTGAACATATGATAAATGGGAAATCATTTTACATTCATAAGCATCATCCTTTTAAGGTCCAACATGATGACTACCCTTGTTGCTATAAGAGGGCATCTTAAAATAAATGCCTGGATAACAAAAAATAAAGAAAAAGAACAACAACAAAAAAAGAAATTTATATAGCATTCTACTCTTCCCAGAATGATTTCGTCATCATTTTCTGTTTCTACCCTTAAAACAACACAAGCCAGGACAGTTATTATTATCCCAATTTTACTTACAATGTTATTTAAACACTATGAGATTAAATTGCTTTTGCAAAGCGATGAGGCCAATAAGTAATACAACCAGGACCAGGAGTCAGGTTTTCTGAATCACAATCCAATATTCTGACATAATCGAATGTTGCTGCACTTGCAGCCAATAATTCATTCACAATTGCTTGTTTTGTGATAGGGGGTATATTTGTTAAACAGTGCTACCACCTGCTGGTAAGTTTTCCAGTAATTCACATTACAGAAAATCCTAAAATGGCAAAAAAGTAAGAATAAGCAATACAATTTATCATTACAACTACCTTCTCTAATTGCCCTTCCTATGTAGTGTCGTATTGACTTAGGCATTCCTTTATAAAGCAGCCAAATGAACCTTCCAAGATTAAATGTCCAAACATCTTTCTCAAGAACTTATACAGTCATGGATCGCTTAACAATGGGGATACACTCTGAGAAATGCATTAGGTGACTTCATCTTTGTGCGAACATCAGAGTGTACTTACACAAACCTAGATGGTATAGCCTGCTACACACTAAGGCTATAATATGGAAAGCCTATTGCTCCTAGGCTACAAACCTTTACAGCATGTTACTGTACTGAATACTGTAGGCAATTGTAACACAATGAGTATTTGTGTATCTAAATATAGAAAAGGTACAGTAAAAGTACAGTATAAAAGATAAAAAGTGGTACACCTGTACGGTGCACTTACCATGAATGGAGCTGGCAGAATTGGAAGTTGCTCTGGTGCGTGAGTGGCAAGTAAATGTGAAAGCCTAGGACGTTGCTGCACACTACTGTAGATTTTATAAACACTGTATGTTTAGGTTACACTAAATTTACTAAAAAAATCTTTCTTCTATAAATTAACCTTAGTTTACTGTAACATTTTTGCTTATAAACTCGTTAAGTTTTTAAACTTTTTGACTCCCGTAATAACACTTAGCTTAAGTGTTATTGTACAGCTGTACAAAAATATTTTCTTTCCTTATATCCTTATTCTATAAGCTTTTCCCTATTTTCCAATTTTTTTTAAACTTTTCTGTTAAAAACTAAGACACAAACACACACATTAACTTAGGCCTATGCAGGGTTGGGATCAACAATATCACTGTCTTCCACCTCCACATCTTGTCCCACTGGAAGGTCTTCAGGGGCAGTAACATTCAAGGAGCTGTCATCTCCTCATAACAATGCCTTCTTCTGGAATACCTCCTGAAGGACCTACCTGAGGCTCTTCCTGAAGAGGTGCCACTATATTCAGAACTATGTCCGTAGTGATTTGCTTGGTTTGTTTCTTTTTTTGTTTTAATCATAGATTTGCTTGTAAGTAGATAATGAATCATGAACATTCCTCTCTATTAATGAAAACCTTTCAGTGTTAGAGTCCATGTTTTCAGACTTTTTAAGGAGCTTGTTGAGGTCTCTGAAAGCTTCTCCTAAACTCTTGACTGTGAATTCTTTTGGAGGTTCTATTTCTTCTCTTATGGTTTCCTTTTCTCTTTCCTCTTCTTTAGCTAAGCATTTCTCTTCCAGTTCTGACAACTCCTTATTAGTCAATCCCTCAGGAACCACCACCAGAAGCTCCTTGATGTCGTCCTCATCCATACCCAGGTGAAAGTCGTTTGCTGTCTCAACTACAGCCTTGTTGATTTTTGCAACCTCTGCATTCTTGGCAAAATCTTTGAAGTCCTGGACAAAACTCTTGAGTGTCTTCTTCCAGATGCCATTCATACACCCCTTGGTGACATCACCTCACTGCCCAAGTAAGGTTCTTGGTGCAGTCATAGATGTTGTTATTCTCCCAGAATTGCATCAGTGTCTTCCTCCGTTGCAGCAATAGCCTGGGCAAAGGTCCTCCTCACGTAGTAGACCTTAAAAGCTGCTATAACTCCTTGATCCATTGATTGGATCAAAGAGATGGTGTTTGAAGGGAGAAACACTGCTTTGATATTGGGATAAAAATCACTAGTAAAACGAAGATGTCCAGGATCTTTATCAACAATAAGCAAAAATCTCAAAAGGTATGTTATTCTCCAAGCAGTACCTGTCCAATTCGCTGGCATAGCAACTCAGGAGAATACCTTGGAAGAGGAGCTGAATCATCTGACTTCTTATTGCTCATGTAGTACACTGGCATGTGTGCTTATTGATATGCTTGAAGGCCCTGGAGTTCTCACTGTGCCAGATCACAAAGGGTTTCGATTTGTAGCCTGCAACATTGACCCCAATCAAGACTGTTATCCTGTGCTTAAAAGCCTTGCAACCTGTTACTGGCAACATTAGCAGTGGATTTTGCATGCTTAGGAGCCATGATGAACAAAACAACATGAGATTAAGTCAAGAACAAGAGAAAATGATGCAATCAAGAGACACGGGAAAAGTGAGATAAATGAGGCTGCTGCCAGTGTAACACAGCATACCGTTTCACAGTAAATGTTTTTAAAAGTAGAAACACTACAGTTTAAAATAAAGCTAAAAAGAACAGGCATACTCATTTTATTGCACTTCACTTTATTGTGCTTTTTACAAATTGAAAGTTTGTTGAAACCCTTTGTTGAGCAAGTCTATTGGCACCATTTTTCCAACAGCGTTTGCTCACTTCGTGTCTGTGTCACATTTTGGTAATTCTTGCAATATTTCAAACTTTTTCATTATTATATTTCTTATGGTGATCTGATCAGTGATCTTCAATGTTACTACTGTAATTTTGGGGGGTCATCACAAACCATTCATATAAGATGGCGACCTTAATTGATAAATGTTGTGTTCTGACTGTTCCACCAACCAGCCATTTCCCACCTCTTCCCCTCTCCATGGACTTACTTAATGAGACACAGTATTGAAATTAGGCCAATTAGTAACCCTAGAATGGCCTGTAAGTATTCAAGTGAAAGGAAGAGACCCATGTCTCTCACTTTAAATCAAAAGCTAGAAATGATTAAGTTTAGTGAAGAGGGCATGTCAAAAGCCAAGATAGGCTAAAAGCTAGGCCTCTTGCACCAAACAGTTACCCAAGTTGTGAATTAAAAGGAAAAGTTCTGGAAGGAAATTAAAAGGGCTGCTCCAGTGAGCATATGAATGATAAGAAAGCAAAACAGTCTTATTGGTGATACAGAGAAAGCTTTAGTGGTCTGGATAGAAGATCAAACCAACCAAAACATTCCCTTAAGCCAAAGCTTAATCCAGAGCAAGGCCCTAATTCTTTTCAATTCTGTGAAGGCTTAGAGAGGTGAGGAATCTTAGAAGAAAAGTTTGGAGCTAGCAGAGGTTGGTTCATGAGGTTTAAGGAAAGAAGCCATCTCCATAACATAAAAGCATGAGGTGAAGCAGCAAGTGCTGACGTAGAAGCTGCAGCAAGTTATCCAGAAGATCTAGGTAAGATAATTAATGAAGGGGCTACACTAAATGACAGATTTTCAATTTAGACAAAACAGCCTTATATTGGAACAAGATGCCATCTAGGACTTTCGTAGCTAGAGAGGAGAAGTCAATGCCTGGCTTCAAAGCTTCAAGGGACAGGCTGACTCTCTTGTTAGGGGCTGATGCAGCTGCTGACTTTAAGTTGAAGCCAATGCTCATTTACCATTCCGAAAATCCTAGGGCCCCTAAGAATGATGCTAAATCTACTCTGCCTGTGCTCTATAAATGGAACAATAAAGCCTGGATGACAGTGCATCTGTTTACAACATGGTTTACTGAATATTTTAAGCCCACTGTTGAGGCCCATTGCTCAGAACAAAACATTCCTTTCAAAGTATTACTGCTCACTGACAATGCACCTGGTCACCCAAGAGCTCTGATGGAGACATACGATGAGATGAACATTGTTTTCATGTCTACTAACACAACATCTATTCTGCAGCCCACGGATAAAGCAGTCATTTTGACTTTCAAGTGTTATTATTTATGAAATACATTTTATAAGATGATAGCTGCCATAGATAGTGATTCCTCTGATGGATCTGGGTAAAGTAAATTGAACACCTTCTGGAAAAGATTCACCGCTCTAGATGCCATAAAGAACATTCACAATTCATGGGAAGATGTCAAAATATCAACATTAACAGGAGTTTGGAAGACGTTGATTGCAACTCTCACGGATGACTTTGAGGGGTTCAAGACTTCAGTGGACGAAACACCTGCAGATGTGGTAGAAATAGCGAGAGAACTAGAATTATAAGTGGAACCTGAAGATGTGACTGAATTGCTGTCAGCTCCTGAGAAAACTTTAATGGATGAAGAGTTACTTCTTATAGGTGAACAAAGAAAGTGGTTTCTTGAGATGGAAACTACTCCTGGTGAAGATGCTGTGAAGGTTGTTGAAATGACAACAAAGGATTTAGACTATTACACAAACTTAGTTGGTAAATCTTTGAGAAGATTGATTCCAATTTTGAAAGAAGTTCTACTGTGGGTAAAATGCTGTCAAACACCATCGCATGCTACAGAGAAATCGTTCTTGAAAGGAAGAGTCAATTGATGCAGCACATTTTATTCTCATCTTATTTTAAGAAATTGCCACAGCTACCCCAACCTTCAGCAACTGCCACCCTGGTCAGCAGCCATCAACATTGAGACAAGAACCTCCACGAGCAAAAAGATTATGACTTGTTGAAGGCTCAGATGATGGTTAGCATTTTTTAGTCATAAAGTATTTAGCTAAGGGATGTATCTCGTTTTAGACATAATACTATTGTGCACTTAATAAATGATGATATAGTGTAAACATAACTTTTACATGCACTGGGAAACCAAAAAAAAGCATATGACTTGCTTTATTGTGATATTCGCTTTATTGTGGTGGTCTGGAACTGAACCTGCAATATCTCTGAGATATACCTGTATTGTATAACAAATACATAAACCAGTAATAGTTGTTTATTATCAAGTATTATGCATTGTACACAATTGTTTGTGTTATACTTTTATATGACTGGCAGATCCATAGGTTTGTTTACACGAGCATTACCACAATCAGGTGAGTAATGTATTGCACTACAACCTTACAACCGCTATGACATCACTAGGTGATACGAACTTTTCAATTCTGTTATAATCGTATGGAACCAGCATCATATATGTGGTCCATTGTTGACCTAAACATTCTTATGTGGCACATGACTGTTTTAGATAAGACATATAGAACATTAAAAAAGCTAAAAGCCTGTCATTGCCACAAATAACTGGATGAAAATGTAGCCTCATACCCTTTTGCTGCACCCACACTCCGACCCACCCAACCCATATCTTTATGCTTGTTTATTCGGTTTTAATTGCCTTTTTTTACACCTCTAAATAATGTAATGAAACAGGGTGAATAGGTGATCAGGGAAGTAGAAGACGCTAGAGTGTAACAGGGCAGAAAGTTTGTGTAGCTAGCTAACATAGGATGTACTATTTAGAGTGATGAAGAAAATGACATCATTCTTGAGATCTTCTTCATAGGAACATACCCAGGTTCATCGGTCTTCTGTCACTTTTAACTTCACAATAGATGGATGTGATGTGATGTTAACTTGTCACCAAGTTAAAAATCGGACTGCTTTTGCCAAAATCATGAATTTTAAATATCCTTATGTTTATTTCAAGAATTCCTTTAAAAAAAAAATGATGCACTCTTGGCTGACTGGCAAAGGCATTCATTGTCTTGCCCAAAAAGCACAAAAAGTTTAAGACCTATCTTATCCTCTAACATGTTGTGTCCAGTTTAGCAAGAAATTCCAGATGTACAAAATTAGTTCTTAAGAACTAGTTGTACAAGGCAGGCAACTTTGGATGGATACAAGATGAGAAGTTGGTGGGATGGAAGGAGACAAGAGAAATTGGTGGTATTCACCTTTTCCACCTCCCCAAGCTAGAGATGGCTGCTAAGAGAGGGCACAAATTTAGCTCAAATGCAGGCTCCTTGTAGCTTTGAGTAGCACTACAAATGGAATTAATAGCACCTCTCTCATTGTTTCCATGGGAATTTGTAGCTCTATAGAGTCCTTCTGTTTTACGTCATAGTTAGCTCTTCTTATTTCTTCTACTAACCTGTAATCAGCTTGAGAGCAAGGATTGTATTTAATTTTCTCTGTAATTCTTTGAGTCAACACAGTGCTTTGCACATAGAAGACAGTAATAAGTGTTCATTGAATAAAAATGGTTAGTTATACAACTCTGGCCCTAAAGATTTCCCCCAAGCATCAAAAGTTCCCATATTGCTTTTAAAATCTAATGCATATTTTCTGCAGAATAGACAAAATGCTAATTGTTTTATTGTAAAAAATAATTTCAGCACATTGCCTAAGTGTCATGACACCAGACAACATACAGTACTTGAATGTTACAAAACTACATGAAATATGTAAGACTCTCCTGACCTAGGAACATAGACTGTGTAGGTTATTCTACAAGCATACTGATCACCAGTAATATTCTAAAGGTACACTTGTCAAATGTGTGCTCATAACTCATTCTAATTTTAAAATTTACACATAATGACAAACTACAAAGTGTACATCAACAAGTTTTATGTTTAATCGCAATACTTAACCAAAGGCAATTTTAAAATACAGCTATTAGACATTAAATTATATATGCTTTGACTCCATGTACACAAAATGCCAGGCACTGGAATGAATTGCTTATGTAAGAGCCTATATTCTCTTGATAAGTTGGAATAGGTCTTCCTAATTTACCCAATGTTAAGAGAATGTTTAAATGACAATCCAAGGTTACTAGCTTTTAAGGGGTAATAAGAAACAGTTTTTAAAGGAAAACCCTTTCGTCTTAAAATAATTTTGGTAAGACATTGATTTTCACTTTCCATCCTCACCTTGCCAATTTCTGGTCCTATCTTTTCATTAATAAATGAATAAGAATTTAAATGGTTTTGGTAAATTTAACCTACCAGGAAAACAACTGATTTTATAAACTACTTAAATATAATCTTTTGGAGGGGAGGGAGACAATGTGAGGAAGCAGTGGTGGTAATCTCTTTTCAGAAATCAGTAAGAAGTTTCTATTCATGATGGATCAAAGTGGAGAATGAGAAGACAATTTGTTATGAATAATTGGCACAAAGATAAAATTGCTTTTTAATTAAAAAGGGTAATGTCAGCATCATTGTGGAGTGAGTTGTTCCCTTTGTCTCCCCGCTCTAACTTACAACCAGTACTACTTCCATTCACTGACAAAGGACTCCCTGCACAGCACAGCTGAACACCTGAGAAATGCATACATCTATACATCTGAAGGTGGGTGGACTGGACCTCTGAGAGGCAGTAAAACTAGAGGAGAAGCCCCCTACTCCTCTCCCCAGTCGTAGTTATCCAAAATGTAGATACCCGCCAACCCTAAAAGTGGTGGTAGTGCCATGACCTTAGGTTCCAAAAAGCACACCAGTGCCAGAGACCAGAGGCTGCAGGAACAGCCGCAACCCTCACAGCTCAGCCTCACACCTCCTCCAGCAGTGGCAGGTGGCACCTGCAACCTGAGGCTTCAGGAGCCACAACAGTACCCATGAAACACCCCCAGCAGTGGCACACCCAACACCAGCCCTACCAGCAGTGGGGGCTACTTATGAGGTCCCAGGCCCTTAGCAGCAGCAGTGACACCCATGGATCCAGCACCACTAGCAGTAGTGCTGCCAGCACTCCCAGATAACCTTGGAACAGCAGCCTACATGGTGCATGTGGCAGCAGCACCCAATCCTGTGGAGAACTAGTGGGGGAACACAAGACCCATGCAACCCAAGAAGCACTAGAGGTGTGCGCGCAGTCTGGTAATGCCAGTGGTGACACTCATGATTGCAATGACGTTGTAAGCAGCAAGGCACCAGCAACTTTGGAGCACAAACAGCACAAGGTGGGCACTGATGATATCTCTGGCAGAGGCAGTGGAAGGTGGAAAGTGAAGGCTCTCAAATACAACCAGAAGCAGCTCAGAATCAAAGTAACCAAAGCCTTACCCAAATAAAAAAAGTGTTTACTACCACAAATGTGCTGGCAGAGGAATAACTCATCAAGCACCATGAAGAATTATAGTAACATGGTAGCACAGAAAGAAAATGACAATTCTCCAGAAACTATACTTGAGTTCGCAGAATATTGCAATATAACTGACAGAGAATTCAAAATAGCTGTCGTGAAGAAATTCAACAAGTTACAAGAAAACTCAGAAAGACAGTTCAATGGCTTCAGGAATAAAATTAATGAACAGAAGAAGTACTTCACCAAAGAGATTGAAACTCTAAAAAAACATAAACAGAAATTCTGGAGCTGAAGAACACAAATAGTAAGGTGAAGAATAAAGTAAAAAGTATTGGAAATAGAGCTGACCATATGGAAGAGAGAATTAGCGAGCTTGAAGATCGAAATCTAGAAATGATCCAGTTGGAAGAGGAAAGAGAACTAAGATTTTTTTAAAGATGAAGAAAATCTACAAGAAATATCCTTCTCAATTAGGAAAAGCAACATAAGGATAATGGGTATCCCAAAAGGAGAAAAAAGGGAGATAGAAGGGGATTGCTTTATTCAGAGAAATAATAGTTGAGAACTTCCCAAACATAAGGAAAGAACTGGATATGCACGTACATGAAGCTAATAGAACTCCTAATTACCTCAATGCAAAAAGACCTCCTCCGAGGCACACTATAAAAATTGTCAAAAGTCAGGGACACAGAATGAATATTAAGGGTAGCCAGAGAGAAAAAAATAACTTACAAAGGAACTCCCATCAGGCTATCAGTAGATTTTTCAGCAAAAACTCCACAGGTTAAGATAGAGTGTACATGATATATTCAAAATACTGAAAGACAAAAACTATCAGCCAAGAATACTCTATCCGATAAAGTTACTCTTCAGATATGAAGGAGAAATAAAGGCTTTCCCAAACAAAAGCTGAGGGAGATCATTGCCACTAGACCTGCCTTATAAGAAATGTTGAAAGGAGCACTCCTACCTGACACAAAAAGGCAAAGGTATACAAAGTTTTGAGCAAGGTGACTAATAGATAGACAGAATCAGAAAATTGCAACTCTATATCAGAATAGCTTAGTTAACACTTAATTATAACATAAAGGCTAAAAAGAAAGAAAGCATCAAAAATAACTATAACCACTTCAATTGGGCAACAAATTCACAATGCAAAAAAAAAAGGATAGTTTGTGACAATAAAAAGATAGAAGGGGAAGAGGAAAAGGACATACCCTTCAAAGGCTAATGGAGATAAGATGCTATCAGCAGAGAAATCTTTCATACAAACCTCATGGTAACCACAAAACAAAAAAATTAGAGCAGAGTCACAAAACATAAATAAAGAGGAAACTTAGAAAGACCTCACAGAAAACCAAACTGAAACAGCAGATAGAAATACAAGAAAAAAGGAATAATGGAAATATAGAACAACCAGGAAACGAAAGATAAAACAGCAGTATTATGCACTCATTTATCAATAATCACTCTAAATGTAAATGGATTGAATTCACCAGAAGACACAGTGTGGCTGGATGGATTAACAAATAAGACCCAACAATAGTTGCTTCCAGGACACCCATCTCAGCTTTAAAGACAAACATAGGCTCAGAGTGAAGGGATGGAAGATGATATTCTCTAAGTATGTGGCAACCAAAAGAAAGCAGGTATAGCCATTTTTATATCAGACAAAATAGATTTCAAGACCAAAAAGATAAGAGACAAAGATGGACATTATATAATGATAAAAGGGACATTCCACCAAGAAGACATAACACTTATTAATATATATACACCTAACATAGGAGCACCAAAGTATACAAAGCAACTATTAACAGACTTAAATGGAGAAATTGACAGCAACACAACAATAGTAGGAGACTTTAACACCCCATTTACATCAATGGATAGATCATTCAGACAAAAAGTCAACAAGGAAACAGTGGCCTTAGATGAAACACTAGACCAGATGGACTTAATAAATACATAAAAATCATTCCTTCCAAAGGCACTGGAATATATTTCTCAAGTGTACATGGAACATTCTCAAAGATAGACCACATGTTGGGAAAAAGCGAGCCTCAATAAATTTAAGAAGATTGAAATCATATCAAGTATCTTTTCCAACCACAATAGTATAAAACTAGAAACCATCTACAAGAAAAAAGCTGGGAAAGTCACAAATATGTGGAGAATAAACAACAGGCTACTGCACAAGTATTGAATCAATAAAGAAACCAAAGGAGAAATAAAAAATACCTAGAGACAAATAAAAACGAAAATACAACATGCCAAAAAATCTATGGGCTGCAGCAAAAGCATTTTTACATGGGAATTTTATAGCAATATAGGCCTACCTCAAGAAACATCTCAAATAAACAATCTAACATTACACCTAAAAGAACTAGAAAAAGATGAGCAGACAAGGCCCAATGTCACTAAAAGGAAGGAAATACTAAAAATCATAAATAAATGAAATAGAAACTGAAAAAACAATAGAAAGGATCAATGAAACTAAGAGCTGATTCTTTAAGAGGAAATGAAATTGACAAACCTTTAGGCAGACTAAGAAAAGAGAAGATTCAAATAAATAGAAATGAAAGAGGAGAAGTTACAGTGGACACCACAGAAACACAAAGGATAATAAGAGAATACTACAAAAAGCTATATGCCAACAAACTGGATAGTTTAGAAGAAATGGATAAGTTCTTAGACTCACACAATCTCCCAAAACTGAACCAAGAAGAAACAGAGAACCTGAACAGACCAATCACAAGCAAAGAGATTGAAACAGTAATAAAAAAATTCCCAAAAACCAAAAGTCAGGACCAGTTGACTTCTCTGGTAAATTCTACCAAACATTCAAAGATTTAATACTTATCCTTCTCAAACTCTTCCAAAGGATGGGATGCTTCCCAACTCATTCTATGAGACCAACATCACCCTGATACCAAAACCAGAGAAGGACAACACAAAAAAGGAAAATTATAGCCAATATTGCTGATGAACATAGATGCAAAAATCCTCAAGCAAATATTAGCAAATTGAATACAGCAATATGTTAATAGTATCATACACCAGGATGAAATGGGATTTATCCAGGGAAGCTGGGATGGTTCTACATCTGCAAATCAATGTGATATACCATATTGACAAAATGAATTAAAATCATGTGATCATCTCACTAGATGCAGAGAAAGCCTTTGATAAGATTCAATATCCATTTATGATTAAAAAAAACTCTCAATAAAATGCACATAGAAGGAAAGTACCTCAACATACTAAAGGCAATATATGACAAACCCACAGCCAACATTATACCCAATGGTAAAAAACTGAAAACTATTCCTCTAAGAGCAGGAACAAGACAAGGATGCCCACTCTCGCCACTCTTATTCAAGTTAGTATTGGAAGTCCCTGCCAGAGCACTTAGGCAAGAAAAAGAAATAAAAGGTATCCAATTGGAAACGAAGAAGTTAAACTGTCTCTATTTGTGGATGACATGACTCTATATGTAGAAATACCTAAAGAATAAACAAAATAACTATTAGAAATAATGAATACAGTAAAGTTGCAGGGTACAAAATCAACAAATGAAAGTCAGTCACATTTCTATATACTAACAATGAACTAGCACAAAGAGAAATTAAGAATAAAATTAAAAACAAAAGAGGCAAGGACATCCTCAGGAGAAGTAGCATAAAGAGCAGGACCTCTTCAGGATCAGTGTCAGATATGATCTTATTTAAAGTTTACAGATGGCCGTAGTCAACCTCTCTGGACAATGAAACACCACATTGACGAGGGGAGTGCTTTAAAGCCTGTAGAGACAGTCAGAAACATTCCAGATAAGGTCAAGTTAGTGTGTATTGTAACGTATTTAGAGGGAAGGGACACCAACCATAGAGCCCATCAGTCATAACCCAGGATAGGAGGCTTATTTTCATGGCTCCTGACACCTGAACTCAACACAGGACAGCGGTCATGAAAGTCACGGAGACACATGTGGAAGGGAAAGGAACAAGCATTGTCACTTACAGAGCGCCTGGTCTGTGCCTTCTGAAATACTTTAAAAAAGAACTATTTTATAAGCAGTAATAGGATTATGGTTTCTTTTTACCTAAAGTAATAGCTGGAGAAAAAATACGAAAGTCTTAAATATACATATATAAGTTGGTATCCTCATGGGATATTAATGAAATCAGTGTATTTTGGCTCTTCAACTAATTTTTGAGACCAATAGCAAGCACAATAACCAAGCCCTCCCACAGTAGTCCTTTGGTGTCTCTGCCAGAGACAGAGCCCAGACCTCAGTGGAAATGATTCATTCAGTTAATCCAAATCCTGGAAACATATGAAGGAACGTTTAAAGGTTGTACCTTTTCTCAGGTTAATTATCTGTAGAAGTTAAAAAAATTAATAAAAATGTTGATGTTTGCCCTGCAATCCTTTATTTCTCCCTATACACACCTTGTATGCTTAAAAAAGTAAGAAAAATATTTCTCCTTAGAGTCACCTTTCCTCCGTCAACCAAATGAAATGAAAATACATCCTGCCTGTTTGAGAGAGCCCAGAGTATGCATCCCGCTGTTCCATGGCTATTTAATTATGCAATGATTCATCAGTTCTCATTTAGTCAGAGAATTATAAAAAAGAAATCATAATGAAATCAACACTGGGGATAAGTTATACCAAGGGGCAGGATTTAGAAAGTTATACTGCTGTTTTTCTTCTTGGCTGGCCCCTAAACTTAGCATTCTGGATGTTGGTCAGGAATCACTCACCAATGAGAATGATGAAGAATTTTCAAGATGTGTTGATGGAACGTTGGAATGTATTCAATTTACCTCTGCCTGCTGGCATTTTTCTGTGTCTGCTTATGGTTTTTATGACAGAGAAGGTTATTTTAAAATCAAAGGACACTTTTAGAAATGCTATGGCAGTGAAAATGTATGAAGTCATTCTCAGATTACTCTATGAAGGAGACAACAGTAATAATCTTGATTGTGTCCTGGCTGAGGCACAAATTTTAAGCCACTCTCCTAAAGCAATGCACCAGGTAGTTCCAGAGCCAAGTTTGAAACCCAAGAATCTGACCCTGCAACTGCTACCATTCAGAAACCCATGCATATGAGAACATTGGCAATAGGTGAGCAACAGAAAAAGAACTGTGGAGGCAGGAGGCTAACAAGCTAGCCTGAGACTGGCAGTGGGAAGTTATAATTTGAAAAGGAGCTCCTTGGCACTAGTTCAGAAATGTGCACATATGCCTGCCTCTCCTCCTCCTTCCAATAAAGGAACATGAAAATGAATGAACTTATGAGAGTGAAGAGAATTGTAGGTGGTCACAGGAGAATTAGAGACTAACAATTTTCTGGAAGTCTGCAAGTACATGGAAATCTGCTAATAAAGAAAGACCACAAGGGAACCAAAACAGAGGTGAAAGGCAGATTCCCCAGTAGAACCCCAGATTGGCCTAAGCTCAGTGTATGAGGCACAGAGCATGGCAGTGAAAGGGGAAAATAAAACAGGAGTTCTCATTTAACATCTCTATAGAGCAAGTACCCCAGGAAGTGCACCTGTACACACACACACACACACACACACACATACACAGTGCCGACTTCCCTCTTCCCATGACAAGACACATTTAACCTCTTGTAGAAAATCTGTAAAGAGCTGCCTAGAGAAGGCTATAGCACTTGTGTGGGTGTGGATATCCCAGAAGAAGTCCTCATTCTGGCATTTGGTGAACTCCTAATTTACAAGGCAGTTCTCTGCCTCTGACAGCAAAACTTGTCAGTCAACAAGTTCCACTCAGAGAAAATAAAAGAGACAGAGAGAGAGGAAGGCCAGAGAGGCAGTGAGAAACAGAAAGAGAGAGACTGAGAGAGTGAGAGCCCAGAGAGAGCAAGCCAGCAAGAGAGCAAGCGTCCAGAGAACGAGGGAGAGAGGGAGAGAGAGGGAGAGAGAGAGAGAGGGAGAGCACACTGGAGAGAGAGACCAGAGAGAGGGAGCAAGAGCCCAGAGAGTGAGAGAGCAAAGGAGTGAGAGCCCAGAGAGTAAGTGAGAGAGCCCAGAGAGAGAGACAGAGCCCAGAGAGAGACAGATAGACAGACAGGCTAGAGAGAGACACACAGGCCAGAGAGAGGCGCCACAGAGACAGACTCCAAGCAGCCTTCTCATTCAGGGGAGAGTCCCATGAGGAAAGCACATGCACAAATACAATCAGAAACCCATACCAAATACTTGGTAGAATCAGCACTTTTTTATTCTTAAATTTGAGCGAATAACCACTGATTATTGGCTATATAAAGATAACCAGCAACAAAGAAAGAGTAAGATAAACAGAATTACTCCTGATAAATAAATAATTTGAAGATGAAAAACGACTTTGAAAAAATGTAAATAAGCATCCCAAAGGGATCTTAGAATATATTGCACCCCAAAATTGCATCTGTTCATCAAGCCTAGAAATCAAACAGTCCAAACTAGAATAGGAATCAATGGACTCTAAGACGTCTGCCTGCAAATAAAGAATGCAATGACTCAATTCAATAAATAGGAATAATTAACTGTTTGACGAAATTTGGACTATTTCTTCTTTTTATAAGAAATAAAAGGTTTTAAAAAACAGTTACCAAAAACTAAATCTAATAACATATGCCCTGATTTTTGAGCACTAGCATAGGAAAAAGGAAACTATTTGATTTGTATGCTTAGAACTTAAGAAATGAGATCCTAGCACATATTCAAAATTTGCAGTAAAGTATATATTTGACAATAATGTACATTATGTATTGCTTGCTTACATTCAGAATCAAGCTGTATATAGGGCACAGAGACAGTGTTCATAGCCACAAGAATGTGTCTGTCTTAAAGAGTGCGTCTGTCTTAACTGTCTTAATTTCCTATAATGTTCAGAATTCATTTTCTATTGCTGTACAACAAATTAACTAAAATCTCTCAGCTCCTAGAGGCCACTTTCAGGACTTAGCCGTGGAGCCCTCTCACAACCTGGGACTTACTTTTTCAAATCCACCTGGAGAATCTACCTCTGGTCTTATATGGCATAACATAGTCACGGAAGTAGCTATCCCCTCACCTTTGTCACACTGCCCCATCATATTCACAAGCCCTGCCCTCACTCAAGGCAAGAGATTACATACTAGGCGGTGAGAACCTAAGAAGTCACTTTAGAAGTCTGTCTACCACACTATTTAAAAGTGAGTGTGGGCTGGCCTTTGACTGGCTTCCAAAGAATAGAGTATGAAAAGGAGAAAAATAGTAACTTGACAGTAGAGAAACCTGGCAAACACTACCTTAACCAACGATGAAAGTTATCACCACCAGGGATGTCAGGCACCGCTGACACAACGTGACGTGGACACTGACTTCTGTGGTCTTCTCTCCCAAATCTCGTAATTCCAGTATAATCATGAGGAAAATCATGGTACATTCTCCAAAACACCTGCCCAGTACTCAAAACTGTCATGGTCTTTGAAAACAAGGAAGGATAGAGAACCTGTCATAGACCAGAGGAAAATAAGGAAACATGACGAGTAAGTGAATTGTAGTATCCTGGATTGGAACCTGGAACAGAGATGGAACAGGAACAGAAGAACCAGTAAAACAGAAATAAAGTCTGGTGTTTAGTTAACAGTAATATACCAATGTTAGTTTCTTATTTTTGATAGACATACCATGGTTATGTAGCAGATAACAATAGGAAAAACTGCTATATTTGCAGTGCTTCTATAAGTCTAAAATTCAAAATAAAAGTTTATTTAAAAACTTTGACGTGAGAGACGATAAAAGTTGAGAGAGAAGTAGAGAGATGCTAGTATTTACATGTAACATAGTAGAAAGGCAAGGGGAACTGCTTAAAGCTGACAAAAAGAAGACATAAGAGAATATTAAGTTACAAATATAACCAACAGAAGAGATAATTTAACCCTAATTTTGGGAGAAAGGTGAGGAGAGACAAGGTGGGTGCAGTGAAGTGTATGTACAAGGGTGCCAGTAGTTATTCTTGAGATCTGTAATATATTATAGATATAGATAGATAGGGACACATATATAACATTTAGAGGAATTAATTGCCTGAAGTAAAAATAGAAACTGTAGAGTGATTGGTTCTTCCTACATTTTGCTGATAGGAATGTAAAGTGGTGTAAGGTGGTGTGATTACTTTGGAAATCTGTCTGGCAGTTTCTCTCATAGCTCTACAAATGTACAACCTATGATGTAGTAATTCCGTTCCTACTAATATCCCTAACAGAAGTGTGTGCATATGTGCACCAAAACACATTGACAAGATTGCTCTTAGCAGCACCGTTCATCACAGCCCAAAGCTGAAACCTCACAATTTCCATTAACATTAGAGCAGATGAAAATTTTTATCAAGCTCAAAAACAAGTGGAACTAATCTATGGTATTAGAAGTTGGAAAAGAATTTACCTTTGAGGGGAGGGAGAACTGACAAACAAAACACAAGGGGGGCTTCCAAAGAACTGAGGATGATCTGCTTCTTGATTTGCTGGTTACCTGAGTTTGGTCACTGTACAAATCCATTGAGATGTTCAGGTATGACGTGTATACTTTTCTGGACATATGCTATGAAAACATTTTTGTTTTTTCTGGAGGTTGACATTTAGGAATGGGGATGGGAAAGAATGGGGCAGGCCTGTTGTTTGAAAAATAAAATAGTATTGAATGTCTATAATAAAAAGCAACATGTGTTTTAAAATTCATTTGAATTTTAAACTGAGGCCAAGGATTATCTGCTTTATTTTTTACCTCCAGCATAAAACATGTTGCCTACCAGATAGTAGGAACTCAGTAAACATACATGATATGAATGAGTGAATGGAGGGAAAAGTCAGTGGCAACCTGAGAGTTACTGGAGACTGCAAAGAAAGAGCCATGAGAACATGAAACGGTTTCAACAGAGAGTCAAAAACTATATGAATATATAATTAACTTGGAAAATAAGCACTCATCTATATTTGACTTAGAGATATGAAAAGGACCATTACACACCTATTAGAATGGCCAAAATCCAGACCACTGACAACAGCAAATGCTAGCAAGAAAGTGGAACAGCAGGAACTCTTGTACAATGCTGGTGGGAATGCAAAATGGTACAGCCACTTTGGAAGATAGTTTGGCAGTTTCTTACAAACTAAACATACTCTTAGCACATGATCCAGCAATCATATACCTTTGTATTTACCCAAAGGAGCTGAAAACTTATGTCTACACAAAAACTTGCACATAGATGTTTATAGCAGCTTTAGTCATAATTGTCAAAACTTGGAAGCAACTAAGACGTCCTTCAGTAGGTGAATAGATAAATAAACTATAGCACGTCCAGACTATGGGATGTTATTTAGGGCTAAAGAAAACAAAAAAGGAAAAAAGAGCTATCAAGCTTAAATGGAGGAAGCTTAAATGTTTATCACAAGTAAAAGAAGCCAATCTAAAAAGGATACACACTGTACAATTCCAACTATATGACATTCTGGAAAGGGCAAAACTATGGAGAAGATGCAAAGATCAGTGACTGCCAAAGGTTGGGGAAGGCATTCTGGGGGCGGGGGGTGAACAGGCAGAGCACAGAGGATTTTTAGGGCTGAAAATACTCTGTATGATATTATAATGATAGACATATGTAATTTAACATTTGTCCCAACGCATAGAAAGTACAACACCAAGAGGGAACTGTAAGGTAAACTACAGTCTTTGGGCAGTTATGCTGTGTCAATATAGGTTTATCCTTGGTAAAAGCATTTTTTAAAAAGGTACCATTCTGGTGAGTGGTGTTGATAACGAGGGGAGGCCGTGCATGTGTGTGGGCGAGGGGTATATGGGAAATCTCCATACCTCTCTCTCAATTCTGTTGTAAACCAAAAACTGCTGTAGAAAATAAAGCCTTAAAAAATAATTCTTTTAGGGGGTCGGCTCCGTGGCTGAGCGGATAAGATCGCGTGCTCCGCTGCGGCGGCCCAGGGTTAGGATCCTGGGCGCGGACATGGCACCGCTTGTCAGGTCACATTGAAGCGGCATCCCACATCCCACAACTAGAAGGACCTGCAACTAAGATATACAACTGTGTACAGGGGGGGTTTGGGGAGATAAAGCAGAAAAAAAAAATTGGCAACCATTGTTAGCCCAGGTGCCAATCTTAAAAAAAAAAATGATTCTTTTAGAAAACAGAAAATAAAAGATATGAAGGAAGATGTAGGAATGGCACTAAAGCATTAGGTTAACAGAATAAATGAGTCTGATGTACCCTGACTTCAAGGATCAAATAGGCTTAAACCTCACCAAGTGATATTTTGGGTTTAAAAACTTCCTAATATGCGTGTGGTCAAACATTGGAGCGAGTTATCAAAGATAACTCTTCTCCAAGGATCTGTAAAAGAATACAAGTTCCTTTTGGCCTTCAGTGGTTTAAAAGTGGCTCTGCCTTCTTGGATAAACGGACCACAGAGACTATCCTGTGTGTTGTAAGCCTCTCGAAATTTCTGTCATTTGGTTTAAAAAAAAATGGAAGAATCTTTTTGAGACATTTTGCTAAATTCACCCTAAAACCTGTATCATTCTATTGGTTCACAAACTGACGCCATACACAGAGGGCAAGGAGCGACTGAAGAAAGAGGCAGACCACTCTAGATTGGTAGGTGGAAGTTCTAAGAAGCAGGGGAATTTACTGCCAAGGTTTGTCTTGGGTGGCCGCAGGACGAGTAGTTCTCCACTCCTCTGTGCCACGATCTTCAAGGTTTCTACAGCAGCCTTAACTGGGTTCAGTCACATGTACTATGCAGAGAGTCTCAACATGTTACTCCTTCAAGGTTACGTCCTTGACATGGCTCTGGCTGTGGGAACGGTGGGTGGAGCACACATTCCAAGGTCAGGGGAGGGGATGGAGGAGCCTCTGATTGGGCCCGTCCAGTTTGTGGTCAACCAGTAGTCACCTCCTCCCAATGACCTCTTGCAACATATACTTGCTGTTCCTAAAGCTGGCTTGTTAGCAGTCTAGACTGAAAATTCCATCTTTATTTCCCAGGTTTCTATCAGAGCACATCTCATTCCGACAACTGTAAATGGCATCTGTGACCTGGTTGATTATATATCCATGATCTTTAGCGGAAATGCAGCTTTGTCCATCATGCCCATGTTCCATGGAAAACTATTGCAGCCATTTGTTTACTGTCTACTGATTACCTATCCATGAATACAGTTTATTTTAGCAACACAGAGACCAGGAAGGGAGCCAGGAAAGCAAGGTTTTGGCTTTGGCTTCACACCTCTATGTGAAAGCTTGGACAAGCCACCTCAGCTCTCTAAACCTTTGTTTCCTCAACAGTAAAATGAGAGTATTGACTCAATATTCTCCCCTAAGTCTAAAGGCCATGGAAGATATTTTCATAATGAAGGGTGAAACATGATCTTCTTTGGTACATGTCTAGGTATCACGATATAATTAGCTTAAGCCTTGCCATTCACGTAAAACAAATTCTTATGTACTGTTATGAAAGAATGTCTGTTCTGCCTTATGGTGGCTGGAAATCTTCATATTTTGGAAGGGAAATTGCTATGTCTTTCTCCTTTCCTGAGTCATCTAGCTGCTTCTGAACTTTTTTTCCACTAAGACTTGTGGTCCAACAGCATATCTTTGGGAGGAAGAGAGAGAATATTACATGAAGGTGAGAATTAGCCTCACTTAAGAACTAACTTCTTTTAAAGACCTCGGCTTATCAAATTTGGCCTATAATTTGGAAGCTTCTTTTCCTTTTCATTCTTTCAAGCAATTTAAGTTTTAAAAATCATGTCAACTAATCAGTTTTTTGTTCACAAAAAAAAAAAAAACCCACTGATTGATAGTTTGAGATTATGCTCACAAACTTTAAAATGTCAGGTTAAAAAAATTTCAGAACGGTAACATATTAATTTTAACTACTAGGAGTACATGTATGTATTGCTTTTCTCTATTTTTTAATCTAGTTGATTGGGTTTAATTAAATAACTCCTCAAGTTGCAGAACCACATGGAAGTTAACTATCTTCGAAAGATTAAAAAGGAAATCCAGGGCCAGCCCTGTGGCCGAGTGGTTAAGTTCGTGCCCTCCGCTTGGCAGCCCAGGGTTTTGCTGGTTCAGATCCTGGGCACGGACATGGCACCGCTCATTAGGCCAAGTTGAGGTGGCATCCCACATGCCACAACTAGGAGTGCACACAACTAAAATATACAACTATGTACTGGGGGGCTTTGGAGAGAAAAAGCGGAAAAAAAAGGGAAATCCAAACATTTCCAGTGAAGGCAATCTTAACACTAGCTTAGGTAGAGACCTAGGAACATAGCATATTCACAAGAGGCAATACATAAAGGGCAAAATGGAAGACGCTTTTACTCCTCCAAAACATATGTCCTTGAATAAGGCACTTAGCTTGTCTAAACCTCAGTTTTCACATCTGTCAATTGGGGATATTATTAAATTCCTCATCCATACAGAGTCGTTGAGGGGATAAAATGTGAGCTCAGTACTATTAGAATCGTGTTACACTTAATAGAAATGTAAGGGCTGTAGTGAAAACATACATTTAGGATGAGAACTAGTGACAGTTTTGCTCCTAATAAGGCAAATCTTCTGACCCATCTGGGCCTTAGACTCCTCATCTGTAAAAGAAGGAGCTATAATAGACAACAGGTGATTTCTCTATCAGTTATGAGATCTTATGACTAATTGCAAGCTGGGTAAATTTATGATTTGATAAGTATGAGTCTGAGTAAAATGACTGTCTTGGTCTCACATAGCCCACCAGGGGCAGAACTTAATCCAGTGCACTTTCCACTCAGCTGTCTTAGAGAGTTTGTAGATCTCTAACACTTCCTAACTCAATCAAGTACCTATTAAGGGCCTACTACATGCCAAGCCACATGCTAAGCTCTGAATGAAAAGCATACAGATTTAAAACTTGTTAAAAGTGGCTTATCTCTTCCATTGCTTTCTCATCTATAGAAACTATAGAAACTTTCTATAAAAACTTTTAAAAACAAAACTCTTCGAGAAATAATCACAAAGTACATTTAGTGTACTAATATCTGATGAGTTTGCAAAGCAAATGTCTGGTGTTTCATTAGCTAGTGCAGCTGTTTTCTTGCCTTCTTATCCTAGCACAATTTACTAACACAATATGCATGTCTTCAGTGTCCGATGTCTCCATGATACAAGACAACAAACCCAGTTCTCGCACAATTTAAATAGTCAGCCCATGTAAAAATCATCACTTGAAAATAATCTCCACTTAATAGCAATTTACAGGGAATATGTTCATATATACACATATTATCTATTCATATGAACCTATATGAAGTCATATTCATGTGTTTCATTTGCTTTAGGAAACGAAAGGGAAAATAAAAGTAAGAAATATTTTCAGAAACACATTTTAGTGTCTAGGATGGGATGGTATTTTTATGAATACCATACTATCAAAATATTGAGGAAGGAATATCAAAGGTCAGGGTGGTTTCCCAGGGGGAAAGAATAGTCTCAGGGATTTTCATTTCAGGGGAAACCCCTGAGCTCCCCACAAATGTTTTATGAACTCTTGCTAATATTCAACATCCCTCCTGAATAACACCAAAACGTTCTACCCCCAAAATGCAAAAATCACAGGAAGAAGTAAAACATCCACTTCTATTTGTAAGTTATTGTTGGCAGCTGAGACAGGCAGGTTTGAGAGAACATAGCAGAGAGACCTGGTGGCCCTGGTGCCAGGAGGTAGAAATGGACACTTTCCCAGATAGAGCAGAATCAGGAAGCAGAGAGGAGGGACCACCTACGTCTACTTCATAATTGTATCCAATGTTAGGTCATGACCATGCTTGAAGTATCACCATTTAAGTAGATTTTGAAATGTACCTTGAACTGGCAACTAAAGGACCCACAGGATTTACATATATATTTAGGAAGCCCCAAACTCTAGGAGAATTTTAGCCTGTCACATATTCATTTTGATGCTGAATTCAAATTAGGCAAATTTGTTTTGCTAATTGAAGAGCAAAAAAGTTCCTTTTGCAGTGATATTTCCTTTTGAAAGACATGTTTCAGAGAATAATGTGTCAATTCCTCAGCTTAGTATTTGTCAAACAGAAGTATCTAGAAACATATTAAGTGACAGACATTTACCCTTGAGCATGGACGGCTCAAGTGTGAGACACAAAGACTGGGTAAGAAAATCGACAAAGAAAACAACTATTCATGCTGGAGGTGACCTAGTCATTTCCATTCCATCTGAATCTATCACATTCAGGAAAGGAGAGCTCCACAAGGGGACCTTCAAGAAATGCTCATTGTGCAGAGGATTTAGAAAACCTCTACAGAAATGGGTCATCTGTCTGAGAGCTGGGCTAAAGGGAAATGTTTCTTTGGAGATTAGCACGGAGACAATAATTTAACATTCTAAAGCTTACTGGCATCTCTGCTTCAAGCCCCAGGGCACTTATTCTCAGTGTTTTCTAATATGTGGCCACTGCCGTCAGAACCACTTGAGACAACCTCATAAAAAAATAGAGGCTTGGCCCAATCCCAGACCTACTGAAGTACAATTTCTTGGGCAGGGACCTGAAAATCTGCTTTCTACTAAGCTCCCCGGGTCATTCTGATGCACAGATTAGGAACCACCACCCAGGTTTAATAGGTAATTACGTAACAACACGTCACCTACCCCTGAATAACCCCATTTTTTCCTCCCCAATATATGGGTTAAATGGTAAAAACATCAGGTATCATTCAGGATTTTGTTATGAGCCAGGGGCATCAGTGATGAGGGAAATGTCTCCACACCTTCTTCATGTGTTTTCTCATTCTCAAAATTCTCAAAAGGCTTCATTGTCAGAAAAAATTTGGAAAAATGTTTAGAAAATCTACTGTTAGCTTGATGTGATGATGGTTGCAAATAAAAGAGTTACTACGCAGTCATACACTTTTGTACACAGCTGGGGCCTTTGTGGCCCAATTCAGTATGTCACATGTCAAAACACTTAAGGAACACAGCAGAGAATGGTTTGTTTAGTCACAATATTTCAGTCTGATATATTTTAAAAGAACAAATGGGCATTTTTTAACCAGAATAAATTAAGAAACCTATATTTCTGAAAATGTAAGAAATTACATTCACTGGAGAAATTTGGAAAATACTGAAAAGCCTATAGAAGAAAACAAAACACACTAAATATCAACCTCAACTAGAATGGTAAGCTTTGCTAGCAGGGACTTCTGCTTCAGGCATCACAGTATACACAGTACTTCCCGGCACTAGTCAAATTGGCTATTCAAGGGGCCAGCCTAGCGGTGTAGTGGTTGGGTTCGCATCTCTGCTTTAGCAGGCTGGGGTTCGTGGGTTCGGATCCTGGATGTGGACCCACACAGCACTCATAAAGCCATACAAAATAGAGGAAGACTCGTACAGATGTTAGCTCAGTGACAATCTTCCTCAAGCAAAAAGAGGAAGATTGGCAACAGTTGTTAGCTCAAGGCCAATGTCCACACACACACAAACACACACACACACACACACACACACACAAATTTGGCTATGCAAGAAGTATTTGTTTAATATGATTGAAGAGTTAGTGATAATTTATTGATTCTTTGGCAAGTTTCTTCTCAACCATTTATATCCATTCATGTGTCTTCCCTAAAATGATAAACATCTATTTATATAAGTATTCTTAATGTTTCATTCCTTAAGAGACATTCTTATACAGAATTTAAAGAACATGAATATAAATTTTTTTAATTTACCATCTGTCCTCTGGAAAGTTTGCACCAATTTACACACAAAACTATATCAGATCACCTTTCTATTTGTTCACTTTCACAAGTATTGTGAACAGTGGTAGCTTCCTATTTTAACTTGCATTTTTTGATGATTAATAACTAAAATTTTTTTCATGCTATGGTCATTTGCATTCTTTTTCAGTAAATGCCTGGTCATTTCTTACTTGCCCAAATTTCTAATGAAAAAAAAAAGCTGCCATTTTTTAAATTGGTAACAAGTCTTTACATAAGAATATTAGTACTTTTTAATTAAATGTTGCAGAATTTTCCCCAGTTGATGTTTGCCTTTTAACATTACAGGATTTTGTCCAATAGTAGATTTCAACTATTTTGTGGTCACCTTTCTTATTATTTTCTTAAATGACTTTTTTCAACTCTGAGACAAGCCAAAAGTAATCATGGGTACACATCTGCTCATTATGTATGCGAGTCATTAGTTTAAATTAGAGTTCAACTTGGTGAAGTTGTCTTTATTTTGGGAAATGCGACCTGACTTGTAGTATTAAATAAATTATGAATAAATGAATAAATAAAATTCTGCCATAACTTCAAAATTATTAGGAATGTGTAAAAAGATAGTTGGTCATGTAGTGAGTTAATACTTTTGATGAAAGAAACATAAGTTACAGGCATGAATATTTCTTTACAATGTGGTCCTTAAATATCTAACATTATCGTTCTTTCTTCCTTAGGATTGAATAAGGTAGGCTTGGGTAATGACCATTCATCCTCTGGTCTTAGTAGTCATCTTTTCAAATTTACCTTGTTGAACAATATTCTCAGTCTCCTACTTCTGTCCATCTGCCACCGTGGATAAACTTTAAGCCCAGTCTGCTTTGTCAGTTAACTTCTGAATATGGTTCCTTGAGAGAATACAAATGCCTGTACTTAGAGGCTACAAATATAAGCTTATATTTCCCTGAACCCACCAGATCACCCCTGTCTGTCCTCGTTTTAGAATTGACAGTAAAATCAGCTATCATGAGAATGCAACTGATATAGTTAATTTATTTTTAAAGGATAAAAGGAAACAGACCCTTCTTTTTAAGATGGCCTAGAAAGTACATCTAATTCAGGACTGTGAAAATTTGCTTTGGGTTTTAATATTTAGGTGAAATAACACATACAAACTAATTTGTTATGAAACTTACAGAATTCTCTCAGAATATTACTCCTAAATTTTGTATAAAGGAGGTTTATATTTCTTTAATAATCTGAGATCATAGAACTACACTAGAATTCACTGGAGAAAAAAATGCTTTGTCATATTATGTCTTTGCCAAAAGTCTTTATCTGATGGCATTTGTTTCCCACCACTCCCTGTGTGGATGCAGTCTCTAACTCCATTACAGAAAAAAAATCATAACATATTTCTGAATGCCTAAAGCTAAAAAATTAATTTAGTTTCACTAGTTTTCGAGTGAAATACTAAGTTTTTATTATTTATGGAATCATTGATTATTAGCAAGAATTATGAATAAATTTCACTTTTGGGTTCTTAGATTAGAACTTCCTTCCAGAATAATAATCACCTTGAGGTAAGACCATTCCTTATATCTTTGTATTGTCAGAATTCATCCAACATGTAGAAAACACAAAAATCGATGTCAATTAGATTTATTTGATCATTATTTCTCGGCATATACACATATCAAATCATGTTGTACACCTAAAACTAATATGTCAATTACATCTCAATGAAAAAATTTAAAAATCTATGTTGAAAGAATGAATCTTCAGAGATAATGATGGTTGGAGATTGAACATAGCCAGGAGAAAGAATCAGCCATGTCTAATTTGATTTCAGTCAGATTTCTGTCTAGTTATTTACAATAAAGGGAAGTAAACCCTCAGGTTGGTAAGCACCACCAAATACTCACAATTAGGTCTGCTTGCAAAACTCTCAGCAGAACAATGGAGTTAAATTACAGTTGTTCCTTTACTGTAACGTCCTTAGTCAGGTTTCACTGCATTCACAGTGCAGAAGAGGCACTCAATACAAATGTTCAGATTTATGCATTTGGAAGAACACAAATGAGTAGTTGAAAGTCCTCTCAGGAATTTATATCAAACAGTGAATGTTTATTAGTCGAAAACAGTAGGCACGCCAATTCAAAAATAACTTTCTGATTTATAAATTCACATTTTTGTAAACCGTAAATAATGAGTCCTCATTTTTCATATCTTGGTTCAGTTTTTCTATATTTGAGGCTGCCAGGCCTTAAAGCTTTGGTTACCAAATAAATAACACTCCTCAAAGCTGTGAGGGAATCTGAAAGGCCTTGATGGGGCCGGGTGAGGAAGGTACTGAAGCCCACTGGACAGATCCTGGCTGAGAAGGTAAGTCTGCATTCTCACTATCTCATCCATAAAGGAAATTTGATAACTTCTGAGGTTACAATTACTGGAAAATTCTTAGATTTCTAATTAAGCATTCACCATCTCTCAATGTATTTTACCATCTAGGTTTATTACAGTTAACACAAAAGACATATGCCTTTTCACAAACAATTAAAGAACAAAAAAACTAGGAAAAAAATACACAGGAACCTGTTATTAGAAGACTCTAAAAGGACTGTTGGAAATACCTCAGTGAGAGGAGATCCAGTATTTTCATTTTCTTCAAGTGGTTTCTAAGTTACCTGATCCATTTTTATAAAATGAAAGCTGAGATACCACCAGAATGTCAGCTCCACAAAGGCAAGGACTCTCTTTACTTTTCTGTAAATGAAGACTTACGTGGAAGATAGATGATAAAGCAAGAGCTGAGCCACGCTGGATGAAGCCTTGTTGAGAGCCTTATTCTCACAGTGTGCCCCAAGGGGGCGCCATAGAGCTTCAAGTGCAGGTGTTCTGTGACTAGAATACAAGTATCTCAAACTGAGATATGGATATTTCCAGCCCTCTGAGGAGCCAGAACATTCTGAGCCTGTTGCCTCTCCTGGGTAAGCTTTATGTGTTTACCCAAAAGTGTCCTAGAGATGTTAGCTTTTCTTTTTACTTCTGCTATGATAGGAAGATTGGAAGCCACTGTAGCACAACAAAAATAAATTAGCCTATTAAACTTGAGTAACAGGTGTGACCTGTTGGCCACTGTGACTAAGAACCACTGTGACTATGAATCTTAAAGTATATTTGATTGCATCATCCACATGAATTAGCCTTCCAGCATGCCCCACAAAGCTGAATAAACTGAATTACTCAATTGAATTGCTTAGTTTTGGGGGGCGGAGAATTAAATTTCACATTAATGAAGATCATTTTGCTTATTGGGGCTACTTCTGGTTCTTTATGGTATGCCATGCCATCTGCATAGGAGAATATAACTGTGAGGCTATTTTTCTATTTTATATAATTGGAAGGCATGCAAATAGTTCATTAGGGAAAAAAACCTGCTTTAATTTGGGTAGACGTTAAAGAAAGGGGAGCCAAAGTCCATGATACACACCACTTAAGATGAATGTCTTCTGTCAGGAGAAGACCTGCCCTGTCAGATTAGGCTTTGAGAAATATCAAAAGTTGACACTGTGCTAAGCGCTTTATAAACATTATTTGAAGTTTTCTCATAAGTAACACAAGAGATGTGCTTTTTTTACAGCTGAAGAAACTGGAGTTCACAGCCATAAATGACAGTATAATTTGATTTATTTCAGGCCATCTCTAAGTCCCCTCAGGGAAGACACCTGGTTGATTCGGCCCTACCTCTAGCTTATTATGGGCCTGTGTTTGGGGGACTGGCGTGCTGGTTCTGCCCTTCACCCCATCAGAACGACCTCTTCGAGCTCTGTGAGCACACAGTAAACATGGAAGTATCCAGGCATCCTTATTTTTTGAAAAGGTCCACAGATTATTTTGCTGTGTAGACAGATTGAAAACCCGAGTGAAGTGCTGCCTGTTTACAAACACCAGACAAACTCTTAAGTCCATCTTCAAGAGTGGCAGCTGAAGAATTAACTAGTATAAATAATCAGAAAACATTCAGACCCAGATATAACAGCTAACAGTTTTGGTAGCAGGCAAAATTCTTCCAGTACCTTTTTCAATATGAAGTAATTATCAGATGACTAAAATAAAAAGATTTATTGAGTAAAGACAAGTTCATAGAACTACAAAATGAAGAAAATTAACTAAGGCAGTTAGTTGTTTTCAACCCTGGTGACATACTCGACTCACTTTGGGACAGGTTTTTAAAATACTCACCACAGATTAAACCAGAATCTCCCGAGACAGGCCTAGACATGGGTATGTTTTTTAAACTCCCTGGTAATTTTAATGTGTAGCTGTGGTTAAGAAGCACTGTCCTAAGGCTTAAAAGTGAGCTTAATCTGGGGGGCTGGCCCCGTGGCCGAGCGGTTAAGTTCGCGCGCTCCGCTGCAGGCGGCCCAGTGTTTCGTTGGTTCGAATCCTGGGCGCGGACATGACACTGCTCATCAAGCCACGCTGAGGCAGCGTCCCACATGCCACAACTAGATGGACACACAACGAAGAATATACAACTATGTACCGGGGGGCTTTGGGGAGAAAAAAGGAAAAAAAAAATCTAAAAAAAAAAAAAATTAAAAAAAAAAAAGTGAGCTTAATCTGTCACTTGATAATTATGAGGCCAGACTTCGCAAACGTTAACCTACATAGGAACCACCTGGGAATTTTGTTGAACTCTAGCTTCTGTCCGAGTAGTGCTGGGTGGGCCTTGAGATTCTGCATTTGCTGCAGGCATGATGGTGAAGAGCTGAAGGGGACATTGAGTAACAAGGTCTGAGAGCACTGGTTCTCAGATTTAGCTGCACACTGGAATCACCTAGGGAGTTAAAAAAGCCAACAGTATCTGGGGCCCACCATGGAGATGCTGGTTTCATTGGGGTGGGCGTGCTCTGGGTATTGGAGTTTTAAAAGCTCTCCAGATGATTCTAATTAGTAATAAAATTTCAGACCACTGCCTTAGAGAGCTTATATAGAAAGAGAGAAGACCAACTAGTCAACCGCGAATGGGGAGGAATTAGAGAAGCACCAGAGCAGGTGAAGAGCTGCATCTACAGGCAGACCTCGTGCTCTCCAGACCAACATCTAAAAAGTCAGGCTTTGCATTTTCTCTAGAAGATTTGGAAGCTCTGCTGCCACTGGGTCTGCGTTACTCTGTGGTAGCAACCAGGTAGAACTAAGTAGGACCTGCTCCTTTAGAAAGTACGTGCACTTTCCCATGTGCCAGTCCTACTGTCCCATTTCATTTATTCGTATTACCTAACTAGCCCTTGTGCAATCAAGTTGGAGAGTTCTGGGTTACGCAAGGCCTACTGCACACTGACTCTGGGTCATTTGGCAGGACAAGCAACCCCTAGCAGGGCGACATTTAATCAAGGGTGACTGGACATAAAATGAATAATTGGCCTTCTCAATAGAAGTTTTAGACATTGTCCTGGTATATGTATTAATGAGATGTCCTTCTGCACAGCTGATATTCAGGAATATTCAAGGCCATACAGTTAGTGAGGGAGCCCATAAAACAGTTCATGCATTCCACCTCCCAGCTCCAGGTACCTAACCTCTGAGTGTGAGGATAATACGAACAACTTGATAAGGTTGCAACTTAGATAACAGACACAGAGCATCTATCAAAGTGCCTGGCTCATGGTAAGTACTCAATGCCAAGCTGCTATTATTACTCATTTTGTACCTCTGCCCCTCACCTGTGTTGGGTATGCCTGGCGTGGATTGTGTAACTCTTTTTGTTTATTTGTTTGTTTTTGTTTTTTTTACAACACGGTAAGGTCCTTCAAGAGACTACAAGCTTGAAGTAAAATTACCTATCCTATTAAAGAAAAGGCCAGGAAATGTTTTGCATATTAAACCAAACCAACGAACCAACTGCCAAACAAACAAATCCTACCAGAAAGAATTAAAATGAAAATGCTCTGGACTTCAAAAGCTCTAACCCATCTAGGGAGAATTTGCCCTCCAGCATTCCCTAATTGTGTCCAGGACATCATCTCTGTACTAACCACCCTGTGTGGCCTTTGTTCTGTCTCTCACTAGACTGAGTACCTTCAGAAACAATAGCTCGCTCTTCTCTAGACTATGCCCAGTGGGAAGGCTTTCACAGGTAAGTAGTCAATAGAGCAGGACTGAAAGAAATTACATTTCTTATGTGTTAAAGTACTTCAGACCTATGCTGCTAGCCTATCAGTGACCGAATAGCTTTTGTTAGATGATATTCATAAATCCCTGTGCACCTATAGCTGTTAGCGCCGCCTAAATAACTAAGATAAACACATCCAATGGTTAACATAGGTTAGCATAAGGGAAGCCATCTTCTATAAGGGAACCATGTTAGGACTATAAATGACCCTGATCCACAAGACACCCCCACCCCCAATTTCTTTGTCAGCAATGCTTTAGTTTGCACATAGCCTGGATAAGTACACAGCTGCTTGTGAGAAATATGCATGCTCCACTATTTTCACAGCCTTGGCTTATACATAAACCTCTCTATTCCAATAAGGCAATAACTTCGTTCTCTAAGTTTTCCCAGGGGTGTAACAACCTCTGGGAAAAAGCCCTCTGCTGGAATCCATCACTGGTGACAAGAGAAAGTGATGATCTGGAGTCTCAAGGATTACACCACCAGATGGTCAACATTCTGAGACACCCCCTCGCACCTTTCAGCCTATTTGCCCTATATAACTGCTTCAAAATTTTGTAGTTTTAAGATGGATCTTTAGGACACTAGTCTGCTATCTTCCCCCTTGCTGGAAATCTGTAATAAAAAGACCCTTTCTCTCCTACCACCTTGCCTCTGGACTATTGGCTTGTCTTGCAGTGAGTAGAAGACCCCTTTTGGCAGTCACATACTTACATCTTTCCACATTCTAATTAGCCAAAATAGAGTTTGTCAACAATCCAAATTTTAACAGTGACAGCATGACTGATTTTTCCAGAACTATGCTTTGCTATTTTGCAAGTTAGTGTGGACTGAAATAATTTAACACTTTCCCTTCTCAAGTATCTTTCATTTATATCTTTATTAGGTCTTTCAATAGAGTAGAAGTTCTCAAGGGGTAAAGAGGAGATGCTAAACCTATTTTGAGAAGTCTTGACCACCCAAGCTGATCCAAACACAGTACTACTTAACAAAATTTGTGTGTTATCAGGATTTATTCCAGTATCTAAAATAAAAATCTATAAAATGTGTTTCACAAGACTAAGCAATGAGTTTTCATTCATTTTCTCTTGAAAGAACTATTTATCTAAAGCAATGCAGTAAATCTAAAATATCTCTAAGCTAGTCCAGACATTCCATAAAGATGTTAATTTTTTATCTGTTCAGGACAGTTTTATGCCTTAAGCAATCATTGGATTTTTCTTATAGTTATCAAAGATAAAGAAAATGAGGTAACATTTCTTAGTCATGCATTTATAATTGTGTTTGCATTTTCTAAGATATAGTTCTCCTAAAATTATAAAGGACATCTTTGACTGAACAATTACAATGATTCGTTTTCTCTTCTAAGAATCCATTTAACATGAGGGCAATCAGCCATATTGTGTTTGTATTGCTTGGTTATGTGAAAACTCTGAGGCTCAGCTTTTAACCTTAGACAATCTGTAAGTCTTAGTTTAAATGAAAGTTTTCAGAAAAGTATAACACCTAATATCTAGATGAAGTAGATATTTTCTGTGATCTTGTCCGATTCCATGTCCTGTATGAAAGAACCTAGAGATCTCTCAGCAAGGTTTTTTGAAGGCTGCGATAAGAGAGGTAGGACAAGAACCAGAAGCCTGCCACTCTGCCCTTTCCCCTATAGCACACTGCACCTATCTGTTGGGAGAAACAGTCCTCCTTGGGCTTCTTGCATTCTTCCACGTCTTGCTGGGTGTGCTGTGTCTTCCAGGCCCTGAACACTTCCACCCAGGCCATTTCTCAGTGTGGTTTATGCAGCTGGTAACCTTGAAAGATGAGGTATCAGCTCCTTTTGGACAAATAGCAGGCTTGCTTACTGCTTGCTATAAAAGCTCAGGGTAAACCCATCGAGTTCATGGCATCCATCTGGCACACATTGCATCACCCCTCTGGGACTTGGGGGCAAAGAGAATCAATGTAAATATGCTACTGCTCATGCTGCTTGCACTGCTGTGAGTAATAAAGTCCTTTGTCTCTGACCCAGGAATTTTATGTCTTCTGCCAGCATCCAAGAAACAATAACAGGCTAATTTATTAGCTTGTAAGAAGAGTAAAACCAAATCCCAAGCTGACACCAATTTTAGTTTGAAAATTCATGTTTACAGGTTATTGCAGCAACTGACTTGATTAGAATTACTCAGAACATATGAGATTGGTCAATATGCAAAGAAAATGAGGGCTGTAGTATATATGTGTCCCATTACTCTTAATTCTAATAAGTTCTTAGGCTAATTTTGGTCCTAATCATTTACATCATTGACAACTTTATATTTCACTGACCTTAAAGCTAACTAAAATATTCAGGTATTTAAAAGAGAGTTTTAGTTTTAGATAAGTGTAGTCATTTTGTAATTAAAATATGCAGAAAGTGATTTGTCAAAGTCAATGAATATGCACCATAGTTAAATAAGCTTCTATTTATCTCCAAAAGATTTGAATACAGAAGTTGGGTGAGTTGACAAAATTTCTGATTAAGAAAATTGAATTTTTGAATGCAAATCTAAAGCAATTTAATGAAAATTTAAAGGAAGTTTAAAGAAAGCAAGATAGTTGACATTTAGTAGAACTTTTATGTTTAAATGAGCTCTTTAAAGAAATTAAGTAAATAAAATGTTAAGTCTTCAAATAATCAAGCTATTTATAGCAAATCTGAGTACAGAGAAGCGTGTCTACATAAATAAAGAAAAAACTTGGGAATAAAGAACTCTCATTTGCCACTTATGCTTCATGCATCATTTGACTTCCTCAGTTTCCCTAGCATGGTGTCTGGCTCACAAGATGGCAAGAGGGAGAGCAGCATAATGATGACTGCATGGTTTCTAAACTTCAGGTTAAAATTTGCAGTTAAAAATCTCAGCCTCTCCACTTCCAATCAGGTGGATGACCTTAAGTATGTTACTTATTCACTCAGTTCTTCAGTTACATCATAGGGTTGTTATAAGAATTAATAGATAGAAAGCACTTAGATACCAGGCACATTTCCTAATATGATGAGAATTCGAACAAATGTTAAATTTAATTCCCTTAAAAATTGAAGCATAGAATTTAGAACTTCAATGAACCTTACCCTTGATGCAGTTCAGTACAATCACTTCATCTTGCAGATTAAGAAATTAGCCCACGTGTCAAAGCTATTAAGAATGCAGCCACGTCTGCCATTTCAATGCTTTCAATTATACAATGCATTTCATAACCAGTGGCTCTTTCTCCAGTATGAAAAGGAAATCCCCCATTCTTCTCTTCTTTCCTGCCAAATACCTTCACCACCAACTCCAACTACTGTCCTAACTTGAAAAGAAAGGTATGGGATAGACACGAACACAATGTTCTATGCAAACTATGCTGTCTACCTGCAGGAATAAATTGCTGAAATCCAGTATTGACATCACAGGACACAGAGTATTTGAGTTGTGCCAAATTCTCCAAAAGAATCAAGTATTTATTGGCATATAAACAATACAACCAAAAAGATGGTAACGTTTGGGTAGTGGTTAACAATTTGTATCTGTGTTCTTCATATGTCTCATGTTTTCTTTCTAGAAATTTCTTGGAAAAATCTCCACATTTCCAACATTTTAATTTACAAAGCATTCCACATTTTAGTTGGGGCTGCCAAACAGGCTATTTTGAAAGCACAATATGCATTTTCCAGAAACCCAACTCAATGCTGCATGTATTCAATATATGTTAACAGTGAGTACTTGTGTATTAACTATAGGGTCCGAGACACATCACCTTCCATTTCTTGCATTTACTGTCTGAAGTGGGAGGAACAATTTATCAAGGAAGCAGCTGTGAGAACAATGGACAAATCTGAAAGCCAAGTGAGTTTTCAAGTGGAGTAGTAAAAAACACTGTGCAACTAACAATTATACCAAGAAATAAAACCTCATATCTGACAGGTGTGCTCTAAGTTAACTATTTTTCTGCAATGAAAAATATAAAAAGCTAATCTTACAATGAAGAATGCCATATTATTAACACAATGGACTACAGGACATACATTTTCCTTCCCTGCCCTACTTTCCTGGAAACAAATTAATACCTAATTGGCATATAAAATATGAGACAAGTTTTATTCCCAAGTGGCATCCCACTTATTTCCTTCTTCCTCTTCTTCATATAAACATGATTGCAAATTTTAAAAAACACAACAATATTCCCACTCATCTACCCCTTTGGGGTGGCTGAGGGATGCTTTCTAAAAGCCCCACTCAGGAACAGCCCAAACACAGATACTGGCAAAATGGCAAACATACTTACAACAACGAGGGACCCTGACAAATAGTTCCCTCAGTACAGAATTGCATGCCATCCTGGGACCAGTAACATACACCACGGAGGAAACAATCCCATTAGATGAGGTGTTCATGTCTCAAACCCTGCGAAATGTACAGGAAGGAGAAGGACCAATCCCAGCGGAGGCCTCATATGTGGACGGCTCTGCAAGGGGCAACACCTCCCCAGTGGACGGCAGTGGCCATCCAGCCTTGGACTGACAGCATGTGGTTGGACTCTGGCTCTGGGTACAGCAGTCAATGAGCTGAATTGTGGGCTGCCTGGATGGTGTTGACTCATGAGCCTGATCCAATATGTCTGTACATAGACAGTTAAACAGTCTATAAAGGGCTCACCCTATGGATGGCACAATGGGCACGACAAAGATGGACTATTAATGGTCACCCATTGTGGGGGGCAGAACTTTGGGATAATATCTGGCAGCAGGTCCAGGGGATGACAATAACAGTGTACCACTGGTGTGGTCTCTTAGTCCCTTGGGAAACAGGCTTAAAACAGGATACCACAGTAACACCTCCAATTCCCCAAGGTACTTTCATCCTTTCCCTCTGGTGTGTCTTGTTGGATGGTCATGACCTCTGTTTTAGTTCCCTCTAAACATCTTACTTTTCATCCCTACGACAACATCTGCCAACCTTCTTGCTGCTTGAACACACTGTTGCTAACATACAAAATTGCTCCAACAGCTGGGTATGCAGTGAGAGCCTCTCTCCTCCACCACAGGCTTACCAAGGCATCTCCAAGCTGCCGACACCTCTGGCTGGAGAGCCCTGTGAGAGCGGAGGAATGTCGCCCACTTTCCCATTTCTACTCCCCTCCTGCCAAGTAACCTGTCCTTGCCCTCTTATGCTGCCTCTCAAAAGTCTATCTTCCAACTTGTACGTGAGCAAGTTAATATAATCCCAAAGGTGCGGTGCTCTGTTTTTGATGGCATAGGATGGTTAACTGCTGTACAGATAGAATTAAGAGGTTCCCTTCCCTGGTATATTGAATGTCACAATAACTCTGCACCACCAAATGAAAGCATCTCAAAAAACACGGGGTGGATGCCTAAAGCAATGTGTAATCAAACAATTGTCATTACTGCTGCTATGTGGCTGGGAAAACAAAATAACACCCTTAAAAGAGCCTTTGCCTCCCCTTGGTGGTGGTAGTGGGTTCATGGTGCTCATCGCTGGACCTATCTGCTTTATAATTGGACTGGCAGATCCCCATGGGGGGCATCCCGACATCCCTGCACATGTCCTGTCTTCTCTTTGACAGCTTCCTTCTAGTTGCGGGGCAGTCGTGCCCGCCATCATGTGCGATGCACTGCAGGGTTGCTTCACCCCTTCGCCGTCTTCTCCCGACAGGCTGTGGTTACCGATGTAGAATGGCAAGTGTCTGCTTTAGCTCAACGTGTGGCAACAGCCCTCAAGGATACCACACACGCAATAACTCTACTAAATGAAAAAACCTCCCAAATGAGACAGGTAGTATTACAAAATAGGACAGCTTTGGATATGATTACCACAGCCCAAGAGGGGACCTGCGCCCTGATCAAAGTAGAATGCTGTGTATATATGATGCCCATAACGTTTCCTCTGCAATGGCCTCCTTTCATACTCACATCAGGCCACTGACAACCTGTCCACTGACTCAGTATCCGCTTGGATACAATCCCTCCCCTCAACCTGGCGACATGTTTTCTTTGGTGTCCTTGCCTTTTTACTACTTCTTTTATTTTCATGTTGTGCTCTCCACTACTGTTGTGGTCTCTGGCTACAGTGCTCCTTTCTGTGTCTGGCTCGAGGAAAGCCGCGGAAGACTGGCACAGTAAGATTGTAAGGGTCTTTTGGACACATGGGTAGTGGCATGTAGGGCACTAGCCTGCGCGCTCTTTAAGAGCAGACCACGGTGGTCTTTAACAAGACCATCGCAGTCTGAGAGAACACAGAGGCCCTCCTGGGGGAGCCCTGGTCCTTGGAATGCAGGTCATCCAGGGACAATCCCTGCTGGCAAGCCTGCAGCCTTTGCTCCTCTGTCTACTTAAGCAAGCTTCTCTCAGGGGGCAGTAGCGGGTGCACACTTCTGTCCAGCCGGCTGCCAATGGACACTCCCTGCAAGTAACTCCCAATAAACCCCTATGTCTCGTTCGCCATCTCCCGGTCTTTTCTTCTGTCTCTCTGCAACCTATCTCACACTGCTCACTCAACTGGGCATGTGGCCAAACAGCTGTGCAACAAATTATCACAAACTTTGTGGCTTAAAAGAAGAGAAATGCATTACTGCACAGTTCTGTAGGTCAGAAGTCTGGCCACAGCATGGCTGCATTCTCTGCTCAGGGTCTTACAAGAAGGAAATCAAGGTGTCAGCCAGACCGCTGTCTTCCCCGGGGCCTCTGCGGGAGTGTCTGCTTCCCCTGTTTGTTCGCTGAATTCAGTTCCTTGTGGTTGTACAACTTAGACCTCTGTTTCCTTGCTGGCTGCCCAGGTTCTTAGCCTTGTAGTTCCTTCCCTCTTCAAAGGCAGCAGTGGAGAACCTCCCTCCCCTGGAGCCCTCTCACACTCAGAATCTCTTTTACCAGGAAGAACCCAGTCCCTTGTAAGAGCTCATCTGATTAGACTGGGACCACAAAGGCAGCTCCTTATCCTAAGGTGAACTGATTTGAGACCTTAATTACCTGAGCAAAACCCTGCACTGAAATTAGTGTTTGATTGCCTAACTGTGTGTACACCACAGTGAGAACCTTGGGGACCATTTCAGAATTGTTTCCTATGGCAAGAAAATCAGAATTAAAATCTCTCCACTAAGAATGAATAGGTTATTGTACTTGACCACCATTTTGGATTTTAATCTCTTCTCAAAACAGACTTTGTTGCTAAGATGGTCTGCTGTTCAGGCTTAAAAGAGAAAAGCAACATGCAAATAAGACTTCTAAAAGCCAATTGCAATGATTAAAAAAAATCCATTTCAATCATATCTAAGTAATTGATATATCTCATTATGGTACCCTAGTGATTTTTAAAATCTTTCTAATCAAGGGTTAAACAGTGACAAGAATGCTCCATGGAGGATTAAGGAAGCATCTATGATGTGGGAATATTGTTTCATAGTTATTTGACATGAAAATGATAATTTTCATATTATCAGCCGTTCTCCAAAATTAGTTGGGAAATGTGCTTTTGAGAAAACCATCTGGAAAGAAAGCAGACTAGATTGAAGATAGTGGCCCAGGGACAGCTATCAGCATCAGGAGTATGTAATGTTAGCTTTGCTAATGTGAAACGGTTGTACTGTTTTATGGATTGTAAAACGTATCCTTTTTCTTGTTCCTCTTCCTTTCCTTCTGATGACCTTTAGCATTAACAACTAAGTAAGGAAGCACAGGACAATGTGTTAAGTAACCTGGTTCTCATCCTGCTGTGCCTTTAGCCACCCGTGCAACTTAAGAAAAGGCATTTCTCTTTGCCTCACAAGCTGCATTTGCAAAATAAAAGCATTTTAGAAATTTGAAGCTGAAATGGACCTTGGGGATCATGATCTTTACAGGTCCACCCAGCTCTAAAGTCATATTTACCCAAATATCACCTTTTAAAAACGGGAAATATTCCACCTAATTAGAGAAATGTGGTATTTGATGGATGTTACAGGGTATTTGGTTTCCTGTTTGGAATAAGTTATCACTTTTATTACTTTAAATTTTAGAATAAATTTCTGTGGATGTTTCAGCATTTCAATAAACGAAGCGTCTTGGCCCTGCTCCTAAGCCCCACGCAGTTCAACACACTGGACTATTCTCCTGCTCACGTCCTCAAGCTCTTTATTCACCTCAGTGAAAAGAATTGCGTTATCCTACAAAATGATAAACACTTCCAAAATGAAAGCCTAATGCATTAAAGTCAATTCAGTTTTCCTAGAATGATAAGGCCTTGTCACCTTGCTTTGCATGATCTGCAAAAAGGGAGAAGGCAGAATTCACAATTACATTACTCTGAATTTGTGTTGTATTGACATTCCTGAACCTTTGACATAACTTAATTCACATTTACTGAGAGGTTATGATATATCTGATTTTGTACCAGAACCGTAAGTTTCCTAGGGGCACCTTTTTATCCCCAGCACATAGCACAATGTTTAGAACTTAGTAGGTTCTCAAAATATGTTTCCAGAATGAGTAAAGAAAATGCACAGGTCCTACTTTCAAGGGGCTTACAATCTAGTGGGAAAGAAGGATTTCAGCACAGTGAGACCCATTTCAGATTTCTAACCTACAGAACTGTAAGATGATAAATTTGTTGGGTTTTAAGACACTAAGTTTGTGGTAATTTGTTACGGTAGCCTGTAATTCAGGGTCACAGAATTGGTTTCGGCTGTGCAAAGGCTTCACTGTGGTGGTGGTATTTCATGAGAAATGAAGGCCTGGGAGCACTGGAGGGAAACAGTGGTTGTTAAATTGTTGCTGCTAAAGTGCAGTCCCTTCTGAGCAGCACTGGTGGAAACCGGCCTTTTCTGGAAAATGCAAAATGTCAGGCCCTACCCCAGACCTACTGAACCAGAGTCAGCAGTTTAACAAGATCCCCAGGTGATCTGCATTCACATTAAAATTTGAGGAGTACTAGGTTAAATTTATTGAAAACTGTTTTAAAATGTGGAAGACTCTTTGCTTCTTTTTTGACACACAAGTTTGCTGGCGGGAAAAAAAAATGCGGGGCCAGCCTGGTGGTGTAGTGGTAAAGTTCGCACGTTTCACTTCAGTGGCCCAGGGTTCGCTGGTTCAGATCCCGGGTGCAGACATGTCACTGCTTGGCAAGCCAGGCTGTGGCAGGCATCCCACATATAAAGTAGAGGAAGATGGGCACGGATGTTAGCTCAGGGCCAGTCTTTCTCAGCAAAAAGAGGAGGATTGGCAGCAGATGTTAGCTCAGGGCTGATCTTCCTCAAACAAAACAAAAAGACTTAAACGCACCCACAAAAAGAATGCTACGTTGCTGTTTGTTACCACTGACAAAAAAACCCAAACATTTGTACTGCTTTTAAATAGTGAAGAAGGTCCTTCAGAAAAATTAATTTGCCTCTTCCTGCAAAGAATTTTCCTTTGAAAATTTCCATGAGTTGAAAGATTATAAATGTCAAAATTTTATACCTCTAAATAAATATCAGAATCCCTGGATTAGTACTCAGAGCCATGCTGTGGAAGACAAAATAATTTCACTCACATAATACATTTTCTTTAATTACTTTAATATAAAAGACAGCAGTGTTCCATCCCTCACATAATATTTAAAAAAAAAGTTTTAAAATCCTCCAATAAGTGTTTAATGAAAATAAATTTATTGAAAGGTAGCAATGACTACAAAATTAATACTACCAAATCATTACTGATGTCTTCTGCATTAAGTACAATATTTGGAGGGTAGGTGGAGAAAACATCAAACAAGAGTATGGACATTTTAAAACTACACTTTATCCAGCTTTATCTTTTTGCTAAATCTTGTGCCTATTAGATGTATTCAAGATGATTTTAAGGATATTCGGCTAAAATCATACTTCGAAGATTTTAAAACAGCCCTCCACTAATTATACGGCATTGCAAACCATCCCATCTGTTTACAAAATTAAAACAAGCAATGACCCCATGAGTTTTCTAGGTAAAAGATTCAGCTACAAAAAGAGAACATTAACAGGAGAATGAGTGATAGTGACCAGAATAAGAAAATTAGCGTAATCAAGAAAGATGTTTAATTATCCCATATAATTTCATCTGGTTAGATCAATGCAGCTCGCTCAGTAAGGAAGCTGACTGCCCTGTGAGGGAAAGGGTAACATGATCTACAGTCCTGTTTTTAAATTCTCATATGATAATCCTATTTCAATCAACCTGTAAAGTAGAAGGACTGAATCAACATGAACATTATAACACACATCTTACAGTAATACAAAAGTCAAACCATTACCAGTACATCTTTTTCTTTAAAGTGCACAATTTAAAACTTCACAAGAGTGTGCACTTTTGAAAGTTATGATCAGCGTACACAGTAAAGACAAAACAGGCACCTCTGTTATAATTTTTTTAATAAATAAAATAAAAGCACATTAACAAAAAACGAAGGTAAGCAGCACCTGAAGCCTTTGACATCTGTAACTAAACGCTGGTACCCAAATGGTCTAACTGGTAAGTTTTACTAAGAGGCGCAAAAAAGGAGCCAATTTTTGACCTAACATTTTAATTCTAGTAGAGACAAGAGCTTGTCTGGGCTTACGGTCCTGTCATCTGATGGTGAGCAGCATTCCAGTCCTTCAAACGTCCTATACTTTGGAAAGCAGACCCGACTCTGGAGCACTCGCCTTAATGAGATTCTGTATTTCCTTGAACTTTGGATGGTCTTTATCAGCCACCAACTGTAGCAGAACAGCTTCACTCGTGGTCACTATAATCCCAGTTCGAGCAAGACGCTTTTTTAAAAAAGACAAAGACAGATCGAGACGTAAGCATGAGAATGAACACCGTTTGAAAACAGCAAAAAGTATGCCAGGACACAATAATCAGCATCTTCCATTAAAACCATGGTCCTTAGTCATGCCATCAAATTCAGTGAGGGGGACAGATTCCAAAGTGGCCGCACCACAAACCCATGATGATTGTTCTCAGTGTTAGTTATATGGACCAGAAACAAGTCAAAGAAAACAAGCAGCCAAGACTAGGGTCTCTATCTGACAAGCACAGGAGGGAAGTCAAGGCTAATTACTGTAAAACATGAGACACAAGAGAGAAAGGAGTGGTCTACACTATATGCCATCACTGAACATTTGGACACCTGGAATTGCTGCTATTTCCTAAACACTATCTGCAGATTTAGCTCCGGTTTTCACTCATTCACTAACTCAGCTAAGGGCTGCTTTTGGCTTCCTCCTAAAGGCATTAAACTCTTATATTTCTATTTCTACTAGTGAGATAAAAAAGGTACCTTCATCCATATTTCCCACTCTATAGTTTAACTGAGATAATGTATTAGGTCATAATGTGTATGAATACTTATACCTGGCATTGAGTAGCTATTTATTTAAGGAAAAAAAATGGGGGGGGGAATACTTCTAAAGCTCCATTAGCTATGCTATGAATATAATTGTAGCTGTCTGGAATATTTCTATTCACTGCTAATTTATTATCTAATTTGACATAACTAAAGTTTTCAATTGCATTAAAACTACTGGAGAATTAAAACAATGATTCTTAATTTCTTTTTTGTCTCCAATCATCTGCCATCCAGCAGGTGAATCCTTCCCATAAGTAAGAGTTCCTCTGTCTAGAAATGACTGGTAGAAGAGCCTCATACGAGGTTTAAGAATGTGCCCCTGGATGATAACAGAACCACCACCACTGCCACTGTCATAAACTTTTTAGAATCACTAAACGAGAGTATAAAATGTAAGGCTGTGTAAAGTTTCACTGACAGGTCAAAAATGTCCTTGCCAAAATGCTCCAGTGGAACCATAACAAAGAACTAAGGACAGAAATGGTGAGGAGGGGGAGGAGAGAGAGTGCTGAGGAAGGAGGAAGAGGAAAGAGGGAGGGAGGAGGGCAAAGGAAGAAAGCAGAGACAAGGGGAGGAGGGGAGGGGGGATGAGAAGAGAGGAGAATTCTAGGGTAGAGATTCTCTCGATGCATTTGTTATCAGAAACTCTAGGGGAAAAATGGGTCACCTGTTATCCCAAGAAGCATCCACTGTAAGAACCATGGAAGATGAGGTGATTAAGAAACAATTCCTAGGTAAAACAGAGGAAAAGACTCAGATGACTTCCTCCTCATAAAGAAGGAGTCACTTGAATAGCCAGGACATCTCTGTGGAGTGAAAGTCAGATGGTTGGAGATCTGCAGGCCCAATCTTCCTGCTGGAGGACTCTTCCTTTTTGTCCCCAAGGACGTACAAGGGAGTGTAAGCCATAGCTTACTTATCAGAAAGCAAGCTCAGACCTCAACAACCAGTACGGAAGAGGGTGCAGAGCAGCTGACCAAAACTCTCCGGAAATGAAACATCAGCAGAGAGTTATGTAGGAAAGAGGAGAAAAAAAAACAAAGCTGCTAGCACCCTTATTTTGGGACAGATATCAGAGGGTGAGTTATCTCTGAGTGTTTAAAGACTTCTGGAAACTACTTCCTGCTCCTTTTCAGTCAACTCCTGGCTATCACATCAAAACACTTAGAGATCCTAAAGGACAGTGTGCTTGCTTCCGATGGGAGGGCAGGGGATAAATGGAAGCCTAGCTGCAGCTCCGCTGTGTGAATGTCCAGTCATTCAGACGGAGCCCTCGCCCTCACCAGCTGGCTGCCCTGCCTGCCTTCCATCCTGCTCACTGTTGCTTTAGTGCACTTTCAATGATTCAGTCTGAATCTGAATCATACACTTTCAATGTCTGTGAAAGTGCTTTATGTGCTCTAATGTGCCAACAAAGGTCAGTTCTCACTAATCTTTCTAGTTCCGTAGTGAAGCAGGAAGGACAGAAAACTGCCCAGGTCGAGGAAAAAGTCTGATGACCTTGGAAGAAGCCCATTTAAATGCCAAGCTTTCCCTGATACTCTGCTGACCAGAGCCTGGTCCACTCTAGGCCAACAATCTTCAGTGATTGTGGGGGTCAAGTCATCATGGCTTAAAATGGGGCAATTAAACCCCAGCTGTTGAAAGCACACAGGTAGATGGTTTAATGGGCTTCTGAAGTTCTTCCCTTACACTCGCAAAAGCAGCCCAACTAGGCCAAAGGAAAGGAGAGGCTGCTCTGACCCACAAACCTAAAGATGCTCGAGCACAAAGCCATGCCAGCCTCAAAGAGGGCAGGGGATAAAAAGACTAAACCCATCAAACTTCCAAGCAACACTATCAACTCCCTAGAAGCAGAAGGACATCAAACTCAGAGGGAGGGTTTTATTCTATTCTATTCTGCATTTACTCTACAATCACTAGTTGAAAGACACAACGCCTGACAGATGGTAGGTGCTCAAAAAAACTGCTGAATAAAGCATATACCACAGACCCTGGAACGGAAGTTTCAATAATGCTAACTATAAATCTTATTAGTATAATGATCTTAACAGGCAAAATAGATGGTCTCAGGAATGATCTTAAGTAGTCATACTCTAAAGGAATAGAGAAGGGGAGCTGGCCAGATTGTTATTTAACTTTCACAGTCATAGAATAAAAGAGAAAACTTAACATTTCTCCCAGTAATTTAGGGACAAATTAAATCACCTCCATATTAAATTAAGACCAAGAGGAAAAATCTGAAATGTGGCACGTCTGCCCCATCACCACCTGACCTGATTCTTTTTCTCCTTTCAACCTCAACACTTTAAGTGAAGTCAATATTCTTTTCCTGTCCTCCTCAGAATTTCTCAGGACTATTCCTTTCTGGCCTTGGAAGTGATATGCTTATATATTTCTGATAAAACTACCTTTATGAAGACAACAACATATAATAAAAACAGCAGCCAACATTTGAATGTTTACTATGTCAGACACTATACTAAGTGCTATCAATACATTATCTCATTTAATTATCACAAAAATCCTCCCGTGCAGTGGTTATTATTTCCATTTCACCAATGAGAAACCCAAGGCATTCATGTTGGATACTTGCCCAAGGATACAAATTTACAAAATACTACAACCCAACTCATATTATCCTCATGCTGTCTGGACTCCTAAGCACTGAGATTACAGACCTCTCAAAGGAGGTTCAGATGCTAAATAGCTAACCATGCTTTTATTCTAAATCTTGTGAGAAGACAGAATTGTCAATAATCAAAATCTTCTGTAATAAATGCTATAATAAAGACACATCTAAAATAATCCACAAGGACTTAAAAATAGATGAAGAGAATAAATAAAACTACTTTCACCTGTAATCCCAATACAGGACTCACTGCTTCTGGAATAACAGAGAAGGGATGGCCAACCAGGGCCTTAAAACTACTGCTGTTGCCAGTGACCCCCATGCTTCTGCGTCAGCCCTCCCCGCTAACTCTTCTCCTTTCTTTCCGGAGACTACTCTTTCCCATTTGCCCCACTTGCCACCCTAGGGCAAACGAGGCTAAACAGATGATTTAGCAATCCTAGAGAAGTAGTAGTCCATAGGCCAGCTTGTGCATGGAATGCTGGAGGGTCTTGAAAAAAACCTGTATTTCCCATTCTCAATAAAAATAATCCGTTAAAGAACTCAGAAACCACATCGACATTACTTTAAAATCATTAAGGAATTAAAATTAAACAGAAAAGAGAGAGAGAGATGCACAACACGGAGTGAATGTTTCAAAGAATTGTGTGGTAGTTTGCTTTTCAACAGTCCTTGAATAGGAAATGCTTAGGTGAGACTAATGTTATGCAACACAGGGAAAGAATCACTGCATCCCCAACTGTCAGTGACACACCTCCTATTTCCAGAAATTCAAGTATAAGGAAACCCAATAAAAGGCTGAACCAGGAGTATGCCCATTATGCCCTAGTTTTTGGACAGATCTTGGCTGAGTTAAACCGAAGTGAACTGTTTCTGATTTGCAAATCTCTAAATGGTTCAGATTAAGCTTCTTGGCATACATCTTAGTTCATGTATAAAAGTACAGCAGAAAGGACAAAAATGTAAAGGAGCTTTGGCATCACTAGAAATCTAGATCTAAGGAGACAGAAAATATAAAATAGGACATGGCGATGAGACCTCAAACGTCAGCGCACATCAAGACTCGAAATCAATGAGTCTGCTATTGTCAGATTAAGTTCAAATTTAAGAGGTAAATTTTTCATTGCTGTTAAATATTTAATATTCTTCAAATTTATCTGGAAAATCTGATAAATGATTTATTTCGAAGCACGACGATTACCTCAAGAGCAAACATCCTGTCCATCATGCTTCTCGATGAGGTGGCGTCGGCGACAATATGAACCTCGATACCTCGGCCAACGAGTTCCAGAGCAGTTTGTTGGATGCACACATGAGTCTAGTAGGGAAGTTAAAAATCATATGTGAGAACATGGCAAACCAGAAGTATTCTACCAATGCGCAACATGATAAAGCAGAATGAGCACTACAGGTCTAACGACCTTGGCCTCCATTGAGTTTTGCCTCTAGCCAGGTGATCTTGAGCATAAACAGCATCTTTGCCTTTGGTTTCTTCTCTGTAAAGCCAGGAATTGGATTAACATCAATGTCCCTTACACTAGGAACTCTGAACATATTCTTAGAGCTGTGTGAGAATTTTTTGGGAGATTTTCATCTATACCATCTGGATAACCCTCACATGGCTGACTACCACCACCCAGCTGTGACGCCATTTGCAGTTGAGTCAAGTGCCTAACACAACGAATGAGTCTGCAGTACTGCAGACTGAGAAAGTCGTGGGAAAACAGAGTCACGAGAAGTCAAGGTAGGCCAAGTTAAAAATAACTTGTGACACGGGCAAAAAACACCCAGTATACAATCACCAGCAAATTTATTATATAGCTTCCATCTTTGTAAGGACTAACTTGTAACTCATTAGCAGAGAAATAGAGCAAAAATGTGCTCCAACAATAACTGTATTATGCAACCAATGAAAGCAGATTTCAATAATGCCACAACGCCAACCTTATCTTCATATGATAAGAGAGCTCTGGAGAATTATCAACCCACATCTCATTAGCATTAGCTCTGGAGGACTGCTCAAAGACGATTTTGATTAGTCATGAGGTCTAATAATGATGAATGAGCAAAAAAAGCGCAAAAGTCAGCAACAGCGTTTGGTATGACATATTTATACAAACAGGCTTCCCCTATATTGCCATTATTGAAGTCAAAATACAAAAATATTTCACGTGCATCTAAACCTAAGGTTATATCTTTTTACTACTAAAACTACTATAAAACCTACTATGAAAACATCATAGATATATTAAATTAATATTATATGGATTTCATTGTCTTCAGTTTTTTCAGAATTTTAAAATTTTAGTTCAATAGTTGTTTAAAAGCTATGAATAGTTATACTGTTTATACACATCCAAAAAGACAAATCAAACACAAAACAATTTAAATCAGCATCAGGAATCCATGAGTATTGTTTTCCTTTAAAAGAATATGTGCATGATGCAAATGTGAAGGACAATGAACTCATGACTTCCAAGGTTTCTCTAGCACAAAAATATGACCTAGGTGAAATCTTCCAACACACAAATGAAAATAATGCCTTTAGTGAAACTGTGTTCCAACGATAGGGTTTAAAACAAAGGCCCAAGAATCAACCAACCGGGAGTCAAATCCAGCTCCATCCCTTAACAAGCTGAATGACTCTGGGCAAGTGACACAGCATCTCTGTGCTTTAGTTTCCTCCTCTATAATATGGGAAGACCAACAGTACTTAGCGCGTAGGCTGCTGTGAGGGTTTAAGGAATTAATAAAGTGTTTAGAGCAGTGCCATACAAATAGTCAAACCTTAATAAATTGCAGCCATTTTTCATCATTATTACCACCTTCATGGTATTCTACACACAAAATTGCATTCTGACAATATCAAGTTTTCTGCAAATAATACTGTGTCCAAAATATAACAACAGGTACTTACTTCGACTCCAAATAACACAACACTCCTGACTCCAGGAATCTCTGCCAAGGCTGCTTCTACTTCTGGTAATACCATTGAAAACTTGGTCTTTGGAAGTACCAGTTTTACACCCGTTAAATCAATTTCTTGAACAGTGCTTCCAAGACCTTTAGGGTACTGTTCTGTTACGATAACTGGAATTCCTAAAATGCGGGCCCCTTGTAACTGAAAAAAAAACCCCAAACAAACACAATTAGTAATGCACATATGTGTGTAGATATGAAGGTATCATGCTTCAGCAAATTGGAAAACATAAATAAAAAGCATACCAATCTTTGTCCAACACTAATAATATCCCCAAAATACTTAATGGCTGGTCTGAATCTTTCCTGCATATCACAGCAGAAAAACACAGTGCTTGAAGGTGTAAGATTTCCCAGGGTAGTGAGCTGAGAAAAAAAAAGAAAAAAAATGATTTAGCACTTGTTATACAAGGACATTTATTTCCAGTGGAGGTCAATAAAGGAAGAAAAATGTCGCTACTATTTGACTCAGTAAGTCAATTTCTACAACCATGACCCAAAAGAAATGATCTGAATTACAGAACAAAGAAATTATTCATGAAGATGTTCATTGAATTGCTTTCATAATAAAAATTAGAAATAAACCAAAGACCAACAATACAGAAATGACTTCACGAATTTTAACATATACATATGACAAAACATTTTTTAGCCAATTAAAAGATGGGTATATGTTTTCAAAGAATTTGTACCATCTAAGAAGAAATTCTCATAATCTAATGTTAATTTTAAAAATAAAGCACAGTTCCATAGTATTTCAATAATGTAAGAATATGAATAAAAAAGAAGCAAATATATGAAAATATTTACAAGCAATTATACAGTTAGGGATGTTGGTAATATTTTTTCTTTATACTTCTCTTATATTTCCCAAATACTATTTAAAAACATTTCTCAAACGTTATTTAAAAATGTACATTACTTTTATGATCAGAAAAATATGCTACAATAGTAAAAAACACATTTGATGATGGCATTGCTTACAAGAACAAAGAGTAAAATTAAAAATAATCTGTAGCAGAGACTATGGAACACAAAACTTAAAACACAGAAACAAATCCAGAATTACAGCTATCAAGACAGAACTATTAAGATGCTCTTAAGAATAACTCTTAGAGCTCAAAAACTGCAACGAAATGATGTCAACCACATCAGCACTGTTAAAAGGACAGACACGAATTTGACATCTGCATTCTTTTTTGGCGGGGAGGGGGGGAGATTAGCCCTGAGCTAACATCCACCACAAATCCTCCTCTGTTTGCTGAGGAAGACTGGCACTGAGCTAACATCCGTACCCATCTTCCTCTACCTTACATGTGAGACGCCTGCCACAGCATGGCTCGACAAGCGATGCGTAGGTCCACACCCAGGACCTGAACCGGCAAACCCTGGGCCGCCAAAGCAGAATGTGCAAACTTAACTGCTGTGCTACCGGGCCGGCCTGACATCTGCATTCTTAAACATAATTATCACACTCAGGAAAGCCAATGAATTAAGACGAAAATTAGGTATCAGAGGTTACCAAGCTTTACATTAATTGCTGTAGTTGGTCTACTCTAACGACTTGGGCCCAATATGGATATATCAAAAAAGTGAAAATCACTGTTGAATACAAGAATTTAATCTCACTGGATTCTTAGAAGTCCATGGTGCTTTTCTCTCTACCTTCTGAAATTACAGAGATCGCTAAAGGACGCAGTCTGGTCCTGAATGAACCCATACCACTACTCTTACGAGCCACCCCTTAACCTCCCCTCTAATTACCCCATTTTTGTTCTCTATAAAACCACCCATGGACAATCATTATTAATAATTTTCTGGGGGAAGCTGTGTCATGATTACATGGTGGTGGTTCGCCACCAGCCTGGCCCTAGGCTCTGCCTTAGTCCCTCTGCACACAGCATACTCTCAGGAAACAATTACTACAGGAATTAAGTGAATCACTAAAAGGAATCGTTTATCCTTAATAACAGGAGCGTTCTAATGAGTTTGCACTTTATTTATCTGTCCTGATCTGAGGGACTCTGGCACTTTAATGTCTCTCTGGTGCTACCTCTGCAGATGTGCACTGATTTACCACAGGCCATCCAACACCAAGTTCATGTCAGAATGGGTGCCACCTGTAATTCCAGCACCAAGTATGGGGTTTCCCTATTCTGCTAATAAAGTATGATTAAAATAAATATTCAGGCATCTTAAATTATACATGCTATCTTTGGCTGTTTCCTTACTTAAATTTTTGATATAAGTATTATGCCTCGATTTTGGTCATTTTCAAAAGCAGTGAGTATGATGTGTATATAAGTACTCAGGGTACTATTTTAAAAACCAATCACTATTTGCATATTTTACATTCTCAGTAAACATTAAATCTTGGCTCAAAAGGCTCAGAATCTGTGTATTTTATCTTTATTACTTTGAACGGCACTGGTCATCCACAATGTGTTTAGGGCACACTATGAAAAGCAGCTGACCTCTAACTGGCCTGTTTCAAACGACAGTAATGTAACTCAGCCAAGCTCACATTCCACAACAGGTGAAAACCAGCAAGCAGGCAAAAGAAAACTCCTGGGCAGTTGTGTAAGTGTACTGCATGGCCAGGCGCTAACATGCCACAGCTTATACCTGCTTACACCTCCAGCTCTCAGCGCTCACCTCAGCCTGTAGTGACCACCTCTGTATACGTTCCCAACTTCAGTTGTCCGGATTCTAAAGTCACAGAAGGTTACAGACCGCAAATCAGTAAGGAAACTGCTGGAGACAGGCAAACTGCCAGCACTGAAGAAATGAGAGCTGACAGAGAAAAGTTTCACAATACAATAAAAGCAGATCAAAACTCAACTAGTTCTACAGTCTAGACCTCTAGCGAAGGAATAACCAGCTGTATATAGCAAAAGTTAGGACAACATCATTTGAACCCACTCATTGAGAAAATGTATATTATATAACACTTCAGGGGTATAATATAAAATGGTCAAAATTGGGCTACTTAAAGGAATAAAACCTTACCTAACCAGAATCCTCAATGTTCAGAGTTGTGGTATCCTGGGGTCCCCGTTTTCTGGTGCTTCCCTGTACCTCATTTCAGCTGTGAGGTATCTTGTTCTGGGCAGGGGACCACATCGGATTTATGTCATATTAGATGCAGACTGAGGTCAGAAAATGCAGCCCTGAAATCTTCACTACCCTGCAAAACCTTTCCAGCCTAGGAATTCATCATCTATAAACCTTCAGTAAACAAAGACAGAAACCATGGAGATAAGGTGGCAAGGTATGAAGAGATGACTGGTTATAACTTGGTGAATCAAAAATACCTAGATATTCCCCTCTCAAGGAGTTAAACTCCCAACGTGGCCTGCACTTAATGATTTGCTTCCTCAGAGTAGAGTACAGAGGAGGGGCGGTAACTACACAGTGGAGAAACCTGGCAAACGCTGCCTCAGCCAGGTGATCGAGATGAAGATAATCAATAACCTCACGCCGATGGTGTGTAGCCCTGACATAACGTGATGAGAATGACCGTCATGACCTTTCTCTCCAAATCTGACAACCCCAGGCTAAGCATGAGAAAAACATCAGATGAACCAACACTGAGGGACATTCTACCAATGTATTTGACCAGTATTCCTTAAAACTGTCAAGGTCATCAAAAACAATGAAAGTCTGAGAAACTATCATAGCCCAGAGGAGCCTCAGGAGACATGACAACTAAATGTAATTAGTATCCTGGATTGGATCCTGGAACAGAAAAAAGGCATTTGGGAAAAACTAGTGAAATATGAATACAGTGTGGAGCTCAGTTAACAGCAATGCACCAACGTTGGTTCCTTAGTTGTGACAAACATGCCACAGGAATGTAAGATGTTAACAAGAAGGGATACTAGGTACAGAGGTACAGGAACTCTCTGTGCTATCTTTGCACCTTTGCTGTAAATCTAACACTATTCTAAAATAAAAAGTTTATTAAAAAAAATGGTCTCCCTACGCTGTGATAATCAGGGGAAAAGATGCTATTTTATGAGTAATGTCCATATCTTACCAGCCAGAAAGGAGGCTTTGAGGCCACAAGAATAAAACCAACCTTGAAAAATTCGAACCATGTCCAACCAACCCCACCCACCTACCCAAAATCCACATGAATTCCAATAAGCTGTTTTAAATTACACTCTGACTCTATAACTCAGGGACTTCTTACTTTGACTCATGAATTTCTCTTAAACCAAAACCTTGCAGATAACTAAAAATGTTGCTCAAAGTCAAACATTTACATGTTGGAACTGCATGACTGCAAGTTAAAAGTGGACTTGACCAAATTCAATTGCAAGTAAAAGTGTAGCAACTACAGATCAACGCATATTCAGTAGGCAGGAGGAAATGACATAAAAAATGTATGTGTGTAAATATACACTTTCATATATCTATATATATATCCCAACACATACACACATACATAAATAATAGATATTTCAGTACACATATTTAAGTACAAAAAGTTGATCAATGCCAGTGGCTTCCTCCTCAAGCAAGAGCTCAAGAGATCAATTTCAGGTATGTTTTTTGTCCGCTTTCTTAAGAATTGTTATAGCTGGGATTTGACCTTAGATTTCATATTCAAAAGACTTTTCATCCCCAAGTGCCATTATTACCATTATCATGACAGTCTTTACCCTCCTTCACCAGCAAATGTGCTCTGACCATTTTCTAACAAGGGCTGCTGGACCTGCAAGGAACGTGCCCCTCCCTTGCTCATCCTGGTTACTCAGGACAGGCACACCCAGGGTGGCTGGCCTTCCCCAGTGATACACGCGGCACCAGTTCTGTTCTCTCCATAAAAGTAATGCACGGTGAGTGTTTATGTTAAACTGTGTCCCCAAAAATTCATATATTGAATTCCTAACCCCTGGTACCTCAGAAAGTAGCCTTATTTAGAAACAGTCTCATTGAAAATATGAGTTAAGATGAGGTCATACTGGAGTAGGGTGGTTGCCTAATCCAACATGACTGGTGTCCTCAAAAAAGGAGAAAAATGGACACACAGAAGGCCTGTGAGCATGAAGGCAAAGGTCAGGGTGATGTATCTATCAGCCAAGAAATCCAAAGATTGCCAGCAAACCAGCAAACGCGAGGAGAGAGGCATGGAACAGATTCTCCTTCACAGCCCTCAGAGGGAACCAACTCTTATCTCTAGCCTCAGGAACTGGGAGAAAATAAATTTCTGTTGTATAAGCCTCTTGGTTTGTGGTTCTTTGTTATAGCAGCCCCCTAGTAAAACTACTACAGTGAGTAAACTGAAAATCTTTATAGGAATGATTAAAGTTTGGAATTGTAAGTGTGCTGTTTTCAAAATTTTAGTGGTCTATTATAGTCACAAAATAGGCATGATCTGCTTGGGAGAGAAGCCAGAGGGGATACGGGGTATCATTATTTCGCTGAGAAGTATTTCCAAGGAAATCTGATTACTGATTACCACAGCTTTGTAAGGCCTTGCTCCAATCCGGACTCATTTAAAATAGCGGTCTGTGATGTGGCTCCCTATACACCACAGCCCGTGGGTGTTAGAATCTGAGTCCAAACCTCCATTTTACTAATTTCAGTTACACGAAATGAGGCAAATCATTGACATCTCCAACAGCAGTTTCTTAATCTGTAACAAAGCAAGAACAATAGTATCTCCCTCATAGGGCTGTTTTAAGGATTAAATGAGCTTCATGTAAGCAATCAATAACTGCACTGGGATATCCTTCACAGAGGAAACACACACTACACTCTAAAGTTCAGAACATGTTAAAAAACTTTTTCTGTAATGAAGCTAAAATACCATTTGCCACTAAGATCCCTTAAATCAGTAAATATATATACAGAAATACTAATATTGCCTAACTTGCTACGTTAACATAGTCTGCAGAATTAAGAAAATGCTTCATAAAGTAGATTTCCAGATGTCACCAAAAGATTTACCATTAAATGATTAAATGATCTGTTCCTGGAAAACAGGTTTTGGGCTTTTTAATTTAGGCTGCGAAAGAATATTTATTTCGCTCTTATTTTTACAAATATAGTCACCTATAGAGAGCACTAATGTCACTGGCATCAATATTACAACTCTAGCTTATCAGTTAAAGTGTGAGCTTTCTAACTCCCCAAGGGACACCAGCTGTCTCCACCCACCTCAGAGCTGAGGACTGAGGGATTTCTTAAGGTACAGCTTAGACTGAGGTGCAACTGAAGCTGGCCAGATCCCAGGAAGAGAGTGACATTTGAATCTACAATGGATTCCCCTTGACTAACTAAATGAAAAACAAAACTTTCCAAACGCAGATCACAGCGCCCACTCTCAAATGCAGTTTATTCACAGGTAGCCTCTAATGTATCCACAAGGGGCAAAAACTTTACACTGCTTTGGGCAGTAATCTGGAATGTTCAATTTTTTAAAAAGCGATACACAACCCCATCAAACCAGCGGGGTGGAGACAATGCCACACCCTCAGGATCCAGATGTTTCTCAGTGCCCCTGACACTGCCTGCCTCCCAAACGTATGTCCTTCCTGCTTCTCTGCTCAGTTTCTGAGCATCAGTGCACCCATCGGCTCCTCCTCCACGCTCACATGGGAAAGGTTCCGTAATCAAAAATCACCACCTTCAAACCAAGGGGGAACAAGCCCAAGGGGGAACGGAGTCTTTTCCCTCTTCGTTCCAAACCATGCCTCCCCTCCATTCCCACCATGAACTCTAGGTCTCTTCTAGCTATAAAATGTCCATGCCCCTGTTTAAAATAATAAGAGAAGTAATAAACTTCCAAGAAAGTGAAAGCTGGAGCCGAATCCTTCCCCAAGCAACCATCTCAGGAAAAGGTCAAAACAGCCTTCCCAGGGAAGCCCTTATCTTCTGCCCACGCGAAGCCGCCAGAGCCCTCCCTCCTCCGTCACAGAAGCCAAATCCTCTTCTGGCGTCCTTCTTCTCCCAATGTCCATTTCATCCTCTCTTCTATTTAGGCCCCGCCTTCCCTGGTGACAAGCTGGAAAGTACACTAGTGATGGTATGATATCAAATTTAGGCGAGTTTCCAGGGTTAAATGTCTCCACTAGTTAAAACTTGGGAATACCTTTTGAAAAATTAAAACTTGTAAGTCATAAAAATGACCTAAATTCCCACTGTATAATCCTCTCATTTACATTTCTTCCCCTGCATCTCAATACTGTCAGACTTCAAGCATTGTGACAAAGCTGAAGACACATAAACCATGCTTGAAACATGAGCTGTCTTCAGCTACCTGAGCTATCAAGGGACACTCACAGTCACGTTGACAGAGTATTTCAGAAAAGAAGACACTAAGAAGTTACCACAGCATAACACTGGCAATAGGGCGTTTTAACAATCAGTCCCCATAGAACCGCTAACCAATCACGGGTACAGTGCGGCACAAGCAACCACTGTGTTTTACAAGGTCACCAGCAATAACAGTCAGAACAAGCATGAAAGCAAACTCAGACCCCTAAGTAAATTGAGAATACATTCTAGAATACATATGTGAGCCAGGGCCGCAGAGGCTCTAAATCCTAAATTTGGAGAAATAACAAGTCACATTATTTAAGCAGTGGACTGACTACATGTGGCCAAATTTATGCTCTTTGCCCCTGCCTCTGGGAGACAGGGCCTACCATCCCCAGCAGCAGGGCATCATTGATGGGCCACCTTGAGTCTTCTTAAGTTACAGGCATCTATTACAAAGAACAATGAACAGCATCAAAACAAATGATATTACAAGCTCAAGTTTGTGGCTTGTTTTCCATTCTGCTTGATATTTTCATTAAGCATGAAAACAAAACGTAACTGCTATGCTCAGCTATAAGCGAGGACCTTCATGCGTTTTCCCACCTCCACCATTACCCCAGAACCTTAGGCAATTTCCTATATGTTCTGTTCTGCAAAATGAAAGAGTTAGATTCTTAGGTAAGGAACAAGAATTGGGTCTTAAACATATTTGCATTCACTGAGTCAGGCACTTACAGCCGCCGCTCAAATGTTTGTGAAATAAACTCTATGGTTTCATCTAGCCATACAATGTCCATGTCTCAAGGATTATACAGCTGGGCTCCAAAACACAAAGTAAAATGAACATGAAAAAAAATATTTTCCCTCTCTCTTGTGAGAGTATAGACACATGGATGTGTTTGCATGTATATATAGAGAGAGCTCTTCTCATACAGATATAAATAGGTATCAGAATAGGTATATGGATATATATAGGGGGTGTGTATGTCCCTTCACGTTACCTATTTTTAAGCTGGGGGCACCTGGGTAAAAAAGTCAAAGTATTATGATTACTAAAATGAGATACAAAAGAAAAAAATATTTTAAAATACTTTAAAATATATGAAGTGTTACATAACAGAATATTATAAGAATTCTTGGACTAGTCAGAAAAAAATGACATTTTTTAAAAGGATGGACAGAGTAGTGCTGTTATAATTATTAAACATCACAATGAAAAATGAATTACATGTTATCTCCTCTACCAAGGAAAATATTTCCAAGGCCACAAGTGACTTGAATTATATAATGCCTTTTAAGAATGTACAAGACATTTCAGGTTTTCACATATACATTATTAATTTCCAGAATGTTTAATTAAATAGAGTTGTCAGACCCAGGCTTTGAAGTTTTCAAAATAAAAAATTTTATCTTGGGAGAAAAAAACCTTACAGACGTGGGGGGCACTCCCTTGGCATAACATCTTCTTAAGTAACAGCCCACACACCCTCCCAACCACCACAGGAAAGGCATCACAAAGTCTGCATCCTCAGCACAGCTCCAGGCCGCCTCAAGTTAGTATTTGGATTCTCGCCTTTATTAATGGATTGGTCAAAGGTGCATCCTCCTTTGGGGTATTTTGGCAGCAATAATCAAAACAAACCGACAAGGAAGGCTGCAGAGAGGTGTCAGACATGAAAACTCTTGGAAGACATAAAAATGGGGAGTAGTAAACACCTAGGAACTATAATTCTCTACATTCTCCGTATGCACAGCAGCACAAATTCTAGGGTATCAGAGGCCATCTGCCTCCCTTTAGACTCCCCAGGGGCAGACAGTGGCAGCTCATAGCCTTTGTCCTCTGAACACAGGAACTTTATCCAGGTTAAAGTACCTGCTTTGGAAGCTTCTGGCATGGGTGCTGGGGTGATAGGAAACAAGACCGATTCCGCAGCCGACTACAGCTGAAAAAAAAAAACAAACTAAAGAATAATCCTCAGAAAATGACGCTTGAATATTAAAATGTCTTCTAACCCCGAACGCCCCATTTCAGTTTGGTCTTCCGAAAAAATGGCTTATTAGTTTCTCAACTAAAGAAAAAATGTTGATGGTGTAGTACGTAAAATATACCATATATTCTTTTCTTTTCAAAAATATAGATCCTCCAGTGAATTCTCTGAGCGTAAAAAGAGGACAGGAGACTGACCCGCGTAGTATTAGAGCACAGCTTTCTAAAACACATTAAAGAGCTATAAAATAATGCCCAAGAAAAACAACTTTCTCAGCCAGCTAGACCAGGAAATCATGGTCTAGCTAAAGTTGGATATTTAAAAAGGTATTGCGGTCCTGGAGTCAAATGACTTTTTCAATGTAGGCGACGTATATGTAATCAACAGATTCAGTTGATAGTTACAAGGAAGAGGCTAAGCAAATGGTTATTTCACTTAAGGCTGGCGGAAGCTTTTAAGCTCAAAGAACTGAAAGCCAGGGAAGAGATGGGGGACAGGGTCTGACTCCTGAAGTTTGTGTTTCCGCAAGTGCTAAACACAACTCTGCGGAACAAACCCTAGGGCCATTACTCCCCACAATCTCTTCTCCCCTGTCCTGCATCCCCCGCAAGGAAACACACAGCTACTACTGCAACAGCCCTCTGGTTACCCAGGAGGCTGAGCCCTGCTCCCGGCACACAAAGCGGATGCGGGCAGCTGAGGACCACCCGCGTGGGGGCGTCCGCGCGCGCCCAAACCACCTGGGCGGCCCACGCCCCAGCCTCGGCCGAGGACAGCTGGTGACCGTCACCTTTGGACAGGAACCTTCGTGGCGCCCCCGCGGCTCGCGACAGCGGCGCAGCCCTTCCGAGTCGGCGAGGCGCGCAGGGCCCGGAGCCCAGGCGGCGCGGGGCACCTGAGGAGCGCGGCGGGGACCGGGACGCGCGGGGACTGGGAGCGGCGGCGGGGCGCGCGGCCCTCCCGCGGGACCCACCTGGATCTGCAGTGGCACGAGGCGCACTTTGCAGCGCTCGCTCACCGCGAAGCCCTTGGGCAGGTCCACGTACTGGCCCCACTCCTCCGCGAAGAGCTGCACGACGAATTTGCGGTGCATGTCGATCTGGTCGCCGTACAGGCTGAGGAACTTCTGAATGAGCAGCTCGTAGCCCGCGCCGTGCGGCACGGACGAGGGCCGCGCGAAGACCGAGAAGCAGAAGAGCACGGGGACCGTGCCCGACGGCGCCGCCGCGCCCCCGCCGCCGCTGCCGGGGAGCGCCGGGACCGCCGGCTCCGCCGCCGCCATGT